>NW_026943819.1:6298702-6453702 GCF_035594765.1 Anolis carolinensis
GACTGCATCTGGCCCCCGGGCCTTAGTTTGGGGACCCCTGCTCTATACTATAGCCATGATAGCTGGGGATGATGGGAGTTACATTCCCCAGAAATCTGGATGGAACCCAGTTGGGGAAGGCTGCTGACCTCTTGTGTCATTGTGCCATGAAAGGCTTTCATGGCTGGAATCACTGGATTGCTGTGAGTTTTCTGGGCCATGTTCCAGAAGCATTCTCTCCTGACGTTTCGCCCACATCTATGGCAGGCCTCCTCAGCGATTGTGAGGTGTGTTGGAAATTAGGCAATTGGAGTTTATATATCTGTGGAATGTCCAAGGTGTCCAGGAAACAAATACCTCCTAGCAAAGGATTCCCCCAGGCAGGAAGTAGGCAGGCTTTGAAGCTGCAAGGCTATTCGATGCTAATCAAGGTGGTCAATTGCAACATTCACACCGACAAAAGGCCTTTCTCCCACCCTGGACATCATTCCACAGATATATAAGCCCCACTTGCCTAGTTTCCAACAACTTGACACCACATCCACCAAGTTGCAGCTTTCCAAGGTGTTTCATCTTGTCTATCCAAGAATGCTGGTACCTCACCTCACCAAACTACAAATTTCATTATTCTGTTCAGTTAAAGTGGTGTCAAACTGCATCAATTCTACAATGCACAGAGACATGTTCAACTGTTCTTTTTTGTGTGCTGTACAAACCTAACCCTATTCTTTCCATGAGATTTCTTCCTCTCGTCCCGTATTCCCTGTTAAAGAAGTCGTGCCCAGGAACACATGCATTTATGTGTACCTGTAATATGATCGGATTTAGGTGATTTTTCTTTCTTGCATTCTTTGTTGTTGAGTGCTTAGTCCCAGGGGGAGGCGAAGAGGGGAAAAGAAGGGGAGAAAGAAAAGAAGAAAAAAGGAGGCTAATCTCTAGCAAAGGATTATTTTCATCGCTGCTCCACAGTTTAAAGTCTAAAGATTTGTTTTGGTTGTTTAGCCTGCTCGGCAGCTCTGACTTCCAAAACCTTTGTTTTACTCTTATGTATTTTTGTTGTGGTTTTGTGCCTTCAAGTGATTTCAATGCATGGGAACCCAAGGCCACAGATCCTATCTGATCTTGGAAGCTTACAGGATCAGTCCTGGTTAGTACTCGGATGGGACACCACCAATAAATCCAAGCCATATTTTAAAGCGGAGAGAGTGTAATTTTCTGAAAGTGGATTTCTATGTCAGGGATTCAAGCTCTGCATCTTCTACACTGTAGAATTAATGCAGTTTGATACCACTTGAACTTCCCTGGCTCAATTCAATGCAGTCCTGGAAGTTGTAGTTTGGTGAGCCCTCAAAGGTAAAAAGGTAAAGGTTTTCCTCTGACATTAAGTCCAGTCGTGTCTGACTCTGGAAGTTGGTGCTCATTTACATTTCTAAGCCAAAGAGCCGGTGTTGTCCATAGACACCTCCAAAGTCATGTGGCCATAGGCATGGAACATTGTTACCTTCCTGCCGGAGTGGTACCTATTGATCTACTCACATTGGCATGTTTTTGAACTGCTAGGTTGGCAGAAGCTGGAGCTAACAGCGGGCGCTCATTCCGTTCCTCGAATTTGAACCTGGGACCTTTCGGTCTGCAAGTTCAGTAGCTCAGTGCTTTAACACACTGTGCCATCGGGGGCTCCAAAAGAGAAGGCTAAAGTCCTTGTTAAACTACAACTCCCAGTATTCCACAGCCTTCAGCTATAGTAGGCCCATGCTAGGGCTAAACTGCATTAATTCTACAGTGTAGATCAGGGGTCCTCAAACTTTTTAAGTGGAGGGCCGATTCACACTCCCTCAGACTGTTGGGGGGCCGGACTATGAAACAGTCCAAAATTAGGATTGTTGTTGTTGAGTGCCTTCAAGTCATTTCAGACTTAGGTCAACCCTAAGTCTAAAGTTTAGGACAGGGGCCAGGTAAATGAGGCCTTAGTTTGGGGACCCCTGATCTAGATGATCTCAAGACCATAGGTAAGCAATGAGACCTCCAAAAACCATATAGATGGTCTCATAAGACTATCAGTAAGGAAAGAGACCTTCAAAGACAATCTAGATGATCTTATAAGGCCATCAGAAGACTATAGGTAAGGAAAGGGACCTCAAAGACCATCGAGATGGTTTCATAAGACCATCGGTAAGGAAAGGGACCCTCCAAAGACCATCTAGATGATCTCATAAGGCCATCAGAAGACTATAGATAAGGAAAGGGACCTCAAAGACCATCAAGATGGTTTCATAAAACCATAGGTAAGGAAAGGGACCCTCAAAGACCATCTAGATGATCTCATAAGGCCATCAGAAGACCATACATAAGGAAAGGGACCTCAAAGACCATCAAGATGGTTTCATAAAACCACAGGTTAGTAAAGGGACCCTCAAAGGCCATCTAGATGGTCTCATATGACCACAGGTAAGGAAAGTGACCCCCAAAAGCCATCTAGATGGTCTCATAAGGCCGTAGCTAAGCAAAGAGACCTTCAAAGACCACCTAGACGATCTCATAAGACCACAGGTAAGCAAAGAGACCTCCAAAGACCAGGTAGACTTAGGTCAACCCTAAGTCTAAAGTTTAGGACAGGGGCCAGGTCAATGACTTTGGAGGGCCACATCCGGCCCCCGGGCCTTAGTTTGGGGCCCCCAGGTGTAGATGCATCCCTAGTTGTAGTTCACTACTCTCATAATGATTCTTCTTCTACTGAATCCTTGTTTGTTTCAGATCTAAAATAATCACTTAAGAAATCCAGTCGTTGGAGATAAGTAATGACTTGCACATAGTCAAAACAGGGCATTGCAGTTTGGAGTTTGGGAAAGTTACTTTTTGGAATAGTCCTGCCATTATGCCCGGTGGCCATACCGATTGGCAGCATCATCTGGAGCAACAATGACTATAACATCCGTATCCACAATTCTGGAGATTAATTGCTCCAGTGAATTGCTCCTCCTGCTTCATGTTGTAATCTGGGGAAAATGTTCTTTAAGCAATATTTCTTAGACTTAGCGAGGCATTCTATATGCGGATGCAGTTGGCAGCATTGCAGAAATGGCTTGTTCTGAGCCAACAAAGCCTTTTGTGTTCTTGCTCTGGCCTTGGCTGGACGTGGGAGTGGGAATGCGGGCTGGTGACCTGCTCTATACCCTGCCATTGCAATGACGTTGAACACCAAATTCTTATAAAACTGACTGCATTTTTAAAGTGCTTCTGAACCTTTATTTTGCAGGGCTGTGATTGGTTCTGAAGATTGCATTCTTAGTGTAATCTAGCTAGATTACCCATCCACCCATCTGTGTATCCAGAGACATAGGAAAACTTCATTGTTTTGTGCAAGTACAGAATGCACTCCTCATCTGTGCCAATCATATGTTGCATGCCTTATGTTTTCCCTCCAAACTCTGTGCCTGACTTGGCCATAGTTGTTGGTCTCCTTCCCACTCTGCTGTTTCTCTTCTCTTGCCAGGGACGGCCGTGTGCCCACCTTGCGACAACGAGATGAAAGCAGACGCCATCCTCGACCACCTCTGTGCCAGCGAATTTGGTAAGGAGAGCTTCCCTTTCCTTATTTAATGCCCTGAGCAATTGTATTGTATTATTGGGAATTGTCCTTGACTGTAGGACCTCAAGAACGTCTTGAATGATCAGACTTTGAAATTAAGTGACCCTTTTCTTCATGCGAAATGTTGCACTCATCACTGTGGTTTCGTGGATTGTAAGAACTTCTTCACTTCACTTCACTTCACTTTATTTCTTAATTAGTCGCTCTCCAACAGAGTGCTCCGAGCGACTTACAATTTAAAGTATCATTCCACAATATAAAAACATTCAACATAAAAACATTCAACCTAAAAGTATTCAACAGTGACTATTTGGCAACTTAGATCTGATTTACTTAAATGCACAACCAAACAGCCAAGTCTTGAGCGCTTTTCCAAACGGTCACAACTCTGACATTGCTCTAACATATGGAGGCAATGAGTTCCACAGAATTGGAGCATAAGTCGAAAAGGCTCTACGCCTTGTAGCTTCCAGGCGTACCTCCCTAGGGCCCAGTATGTATAGGAGATTTTCCTGGGAGGATCGAGGTGACCACTGATGGAAAAAAGGAATGAGGCAGTCCCTAAGATATAATGGTCCTCGGCTATTTCGAGCTCTAAATATCAGGATCTTGTAAGAGATCCGATGTTCTGTTGGTAGCCAATGCAGTTGTTTCAGAATCGGTGTAATATGGGATCTTATAGATGATCCCACTAGCAGCCTGGCCACCGCATTTTGGACCATTCGGATCTTCTGGGTTTTTGTCTTCGGAAGGCCGGCGTATAAGACGTTACAATAATCCAGCCTAGTGGTGACTGTTGCATGGATTACCGTTGCCAATGCTTCTGTCGAAAGGTAGGATGCCAATTTCCTTGCCTGGCGAAGATGAGAAAAGGCCTGCTTACTTATGGCAGTGATCTGGGCCTCCATCGTCAGCAACGAGTCCAACACAACTCCAAGGCTTTTAACAGTAGCAGACAGAACCAGAACTTCCCCATCAAAGTCAGGCAGTGACTGGATTAACTCTGGTGGCTGGCCGGGCCAGAGTATCTCAGTTTTTGCGGGCTTCACTTTTAGTCTACTCACTCGCAGCCAACTCATCACTGCTTCCAAACACAGCTTAAAGTTCTCAGGAATCGTGGTTGTCCCAGGTTCGAGACGCAAGAGTAGCTGGGTATCATCTGCATGCTGGTAGCACTCTAGGCCAAAGCTCCGCACTAGTCCAGCAAGTGGTCGGACGTAGATGTTAAATAACAGGGGCGAAAGGATAGCACCCTGGGGAACTCCACAGCAAAGGCAGGAGCTCTCACAGCTTTGGCCTGACCACTCCACCCTCTGTCTCCAGTCCCGTAGAAACGAATTGAACCATTTAAGAGCTAAACCTCGTACACCAAACATAGTCAATCGATGGATCAGCAAGTCATGGTCCACGGTGTCGAATGCAGCGTAAGGTCCAAGAACTAGTTGCTGCATTTATGGGGATGCTTTTGTGCATGGTAAAAGAATGTATCATTGTGTTGGGGCTCTTCAGTGTCTCCTTTGTGCTCATAGTAACCAGAAGAAGCGTGCGGTAAGCATTATTATGCAGTTACCAATCACACCTCTCTCCAGAAACCATGAAGCCTTGGGGATATCTATTGTTCTAGGTCACTCTTTAGGTTGATCTACTACAGCTACACCTGAACTGCAAAGATTGACTGGGAAAGTTTTTGTACCGAAAGAAGACAATCCAAAGACACACACCAATAAAGCTCACAAAATTGGAGCTGAGTTGGAAAGTGGAGGACAGAAGATCATAACTTATGAAAACCAAGAAGAGTGGATGGAGAGGGACCAAAACATCCTTGTTCCTTTCTTTTTCTGGAGAGTGTTCTGGCAACTGTTTGGAAAGCAAAAACAACAGCAAGCTCCAGTTAGGCTGGCTTTGTTGTTTGCCCAGTTGGCAAGAATAGTTCCGGAGAAGAATGAAAATTTAGCATTGCCCCCGTTCACCCTCAGGAAGGGAGTTTGTGGTCGGAGGAAATGGCCGCGTTGGAGCGTTAACAATGGAAATCCGTCCAAAATGCCCATTTTCGGGCAGGCGGCCAGGGCAACTCTTAACTGAAACAAGCCCTGTTTATACCTTCTTGGCAAATGTAACTTTCCTGGAAGAGCATGAAAGGCCTTGCGAGCAAGGTGTGCCTTCCTCAAAGTGGACCTTTCCTTTCTTGTAACACATTCTTGACTCTTCCCCCACAAGCCCTTTTGCCAAACATTTCCACATCCAGAGAATGGATATTTGGGACAGAATTTTCTTTTGTACCAATAAATTTGATATAAACAGCTCCACCCAAAACTTGGCTTCTTTGGAGCATTCCTGGATTGGGTAGAGGGATAGTTTGGAGGAACAGAAACCAAGTTTTGCGCTTAAATTGGCCACCTGCTTCACGGAGAACAGAACCAAATGTGTGCAAAAACTCCAAATGGTTGAAGTTAGATGTTGATGGTGAGATCTGGAATATGGAACGGTACTTTCAGAAATCAGGACACGGAATTAGATCATTTGGATCATTTTGGCATGCATATTTACATACACATTTCATGCTGACTGTAAAATGCTAGCGTGTTTTATAATGGCACATATTTGGCAAATGCTTGGATTTTGACAACATTTCTGAAGACCTCCTCTAAAAAACTAACCATAGTCATGTGTCATAGCTGTAATAAAAGAATTCATTTCCTTGGGGTTTTGAGCACTTCCAACTATTGGTATGTGAGGAATGGTTTCAATAGATTCCTCTTCAAATTGGCTTTGTCAACTGTTTTGAAATTTATATTTATGGACATTTATGTTACTTGTGGCTTTATTTATCCATGTATGACCAAATATGTCTGTAAGTATTTTCTAGGTCTTTCCGTATGATTCCATGCTACTCTTAAGCTGAAAGTCTTTCATTTCATTAGGATTTATTCATTTCATTAGGAATTATTTTATTTATTTATTTATTTATTTACAGTATTTATATTCTGCCCTTCTCATCCCGAAGGGGACTCAGAACGGATCACATTGTACACATATAAGGCAAACATTCAATGCCATATAACATAGAACAGAGACAGACACAGAGGCAATTTAAACCTTCTCCAGCTTCCAGCTTCCTGAGGGTATGCTTGATTCCGGCCACAGGGGGAGCAGCTGCTTCATCGTCCACTGTGACGGCAACTTCCTCATTCCAATGGCGGCTGGATGATTTTTATGGTGTCATAAATTAGCCTCCCCACATATAAGTGGTACCTACATTTCCTACTTGATAGATGCAACTATCTTTCGGGTTGCTTAGGTCAGCAACGAGCATGGGCTATATTTTATTTTTAATTGTCGGGTGCTCACCCTGACACCGGCTGGCCTCAAATTCATGACCTCTTGAGGCTAACCAGCCTGCGCCACAGCCCGGCCCCGGATCCATTATTACCTCGGGTTTTGCATATCTCCATTGAATCCAGCGATGGTTGACCACGAGGTAAAATAGAGTGGCACATTTGGGGTGCTCTTCAGTGTGGCATAATACAATGTGGCTTAATGCCAAGTCCTTTAACAGTTCCTGTTAACTATCATGAGACATCTCTATGTTTGGTGTTTGATACTAAATGCAGCTCTCTTTCACACTCCACAACTGTAAAAGCAAGACGTAAGTAGTCGTTTGCAGAACCAAAATACATTCCAAAGGAATGAAGGGCCCTTTAATGCAACCTAGTCATTGCATTATGATTCTGCTTTATGTGCTGAAACCGAGGCTTACAATTCTGAGAAGCTCATAGCCAAAATAATAAAAATACATAATCTCTTGACTTGTTGTCAGCAGCAATTTAGTGGCAGCTTCCAGCTCAATGGGGCAGCTAGTCCACTCCGGTTTTGCCTCCGAACTTTAGAAAATCTCTCCAAAGGCACTAGATCTAATTTGGGGTTCAGCACTTTGGACAGAGCCCAATGATACAGAAGCCCTAGCCATTCTGACTGCATTCCTAAAAAGGAACTTTCCCAAACATTGGTGGAGACCAAACTGGGTGAGAAACTTCAGAGAGGAATTTTGGTACAAAGAAGACTTGGAAGTTGCCAAATTAAGAAACTTATGGAAATGGATGTGGATTATCTACTACTCTTTGCTAGTGGCAAAAAAAGAAATTATAGTCCAAAGGGACCAGATTGCATACTTTGGTTTGAGAAGAACGATATTGTGTGGATTATGTTGTCTCTGTCTGACAGGACACAGTGCTAGAGTTACTAGGCTGTAAATCACATAACTATCACATAATTTAAGCCTCCACAGGGTTGAAATAGTATTTCTGGCCTCTCTTTTGCATATAGTCATTTGTAAGCCACTTTTGACCTCCTCCTTCATTTGCTTGCTGATTTGTTTTCATCCTCACGAAAACTGCATTTCAATAAGTGCCTATGAATAAGTAATAATAATAATAATAATACTTTATTTTTATACCCCACCTCAATCTCCCCAAAGAGACTTGAGGCGGCTTACATGGGGCCAATACTACTACTACTACTACTACTACTAATAATAATAATAATAATAATAATTTATATCCCGCCTCCATCTCCCCGAAGGGACTCGGGTCGGCTTACAAGGGTCGAACCCAGATAAAAACAGTAACAATATAAAACACATCAGATGTACAGAAACATATGCAATTATAAAACAGACATTTGCACATAGAGGTAAAATAGCAAACTTAATAACATAACTAAAACACAAGTTAAAAATAGACTGAATAAAATGCACTGTATAAATTTCAAACCTGAGGTAGGTGACAAGCCCGAATAAAACAGCAAACAAAACAAAATAACATCAGAAAATACAGACTGAAATTAAATTAACACTCTAAATATAATAAAAATATATTAAAAGACAATCATAGTAGATACTTGGATTTGGCACCCAAGTAGATAAAATAAAATGAACTGGGTAAAGTGCAGTGAGTGAATATTGTAGACTTTGCAAAACTCCCGTGGTTCTCTAGCATTGAGTCACGGCAGTTAAAGTGGTATCAAACTGCATTTAATCCAACAGTGTAGATATGCCCAAAGTAAAAGGATCAATTGGGGGGTAATATGTTTGCATCCCTTCTTCCCATTGCCTTGACCTTGATCCAAGCCTGGCGGCTTTCTGAAATAATAATCATTGGGTGCTGCAACTGAGGAGCTTGGAAAAGTTACTTTTCCAAGGGGCCGGGGCCAGGCTGTGGTGCAGGTGGTGAGCAGCCAGCTGCAATAAGTCACTCTGACCAAGAGGTCATGAGTTCGAGGCTAGCCCTTGGCGGGTGAGCACCGACAATTAAAATAAAAAATAGCCCCTGCTCGTTGCTGACCTAGCAACCTGAGAGATAGTTACATCTATCAAGTGGCCAGAATCGAACATCCTCTCAGGAGAAGGTTAAATTGCCTCTGTGTCTGTCTCTGTCTTTGTTCTATGTGTAGATGGCATTGAATATTTGTCTAATATGTATACAATGTGATCCTCCCTGAGTCCCCTTCGGGGTGAGAAGGGTGGAATATAAATACTGTAAATCTATATATATAAAAGGGTAATGAAATTTCAGCCTAGGCCAAAACAAATAAACTACACATCCCAGAAACACTAAACTTGGCAGCACAACCCCTCATCCATGCCTCTACGCTCATACAACTAAAAGAAAAGAAAAATAAAGTCCTAATTAGAGGGAGAGGAATAATTGTTTTTATCCAGTTGCTGCCAGTTAGACGGCTAAGCTCCGCCCACTTGGTCTCCTAGCAACCCACTCAGCCCAGGGGACAGGCAGAGTTAAGCCTCACTTAGGCTTCTTCCACACTGCCTATAAAATACAGATTATCAGATTTTAACTGGATTATATGGCAGTGTAGACGCAAGGCCCTTCCACACAGCTATATAACCCATTTATAATGGACTTAATGTCAGGGGAAAACTTTTACCCTTTACCTTAACTACCACCAATTCTTCAATGCTTTATTTCCCATACTACCATACTTCGCCACAGCAACGCGTGGCCGGGCACAGCTAGTAAATAAATAAATAAATAAATACTTATTATTCTCAAAATCCCCGGCTGACATAACTTGGCACGACTGGGGAATTGTAGTCCAAAGAGATCTCTCTCCATCTCCACCATCTCTCACCATCTCTTTCCCCTTTTAATCCGGGCTAGATGCAACATTTGGGAAGCGTGGCTATGAATGCAGTGGCTCAGGGAACAATTTACTCCGGAGTAGTTTCCGTGATGGTTTTCTGCCAAAGGATGACTGTCGGTTTGGCAGAGCCGTGCGGTGCTTCTCCTTGTCTTCGGTTCATAATTGCTCTTGGCCGGGGCCTTTTCCAGACAGGGCTGTTAGGAATGATTTCTAGGCATTCCTGCTCCTTGTTTTCCTTTTGATAGCAGCTTCTCTTGATTTTTTTTGGAAAGGGGGAACCGGGAGACCCCGGCCAAGCGTCTCCCGCCAAGCGGTGCCCCCAGACAATTGGGTTTTCCTCCCCGCTGTGTTTCTCTTTCTCTCCCTCCCTTTTAGGCCAAGAGTCTTAGCTTGCCTTCGACTTGCCAAAAACCCAGCATGTGACTGCAAATCCGGAAATGCTTGTTTAATTAATTTAAGGTATCTGAACCTGCTAGTTTGTAATCCTAGGATAGGTTTGCCAGATTCAAAATTGTAAGGTACAGGCAGTTAATTGGAGGGTCAGAAAGTCTTTTGTTGATGGATCTCAAGCCTCTTCTAGCTCAGAGAGGGACTTTTTCCCTACTTTAAAATTGGAAACACTCTTAGCTTTTCGTGGCTACAAAGCAGAAAACTCCAGCATACAGTAGAGTCTCACTTATCCAAGCTAAATGGGCTGGCGGAAGCTTGGATAAGCGAATATCTTGGATAATAAGGAGGGATTAAGGAAAAGCTTATTAAATATCAATTTAGGTTATGATTTTACAAATTAATCACCAAAACATCATGTTATACAACAAATTTGACAGGAAAAGTAGTTCAATACGCAGTAATGTTATGTTGTAATTACTGTATTTATGTATTTAGCACCAAAATATCACAATAGAGTCTCACTTATCCAACATAAACGGGCCAGCAGAATGTTGGATAAGCAAATATGTTGGATAATAAGGAGGCATTAAGGAAAAGCCTATTAAACATCAAATTAGGTTATGATTTTACAAATTAAGCACCAAAACATCATGTTATACAACATATTTGACAGAAAACGTAGTTCAATACATAGTAATGCTATGTAGTAATGTAGTAATTTTTTGGTATCTATTTTTATTTCTGAAATTTCCCACCCTCGGCTTATACAGTAGAATCTCTCTTATCAAGGCCTCGCTTATCCAAGTTTCTGGATTATCCAAGTCATTTTTGTAGTCAATGTTTTCAATATACAGTAGAGTCTCGCTTATCCAACATTCTGGATTATCCAACGCATTTTTGTAGTCAATGTTATCAATATATCTTGATATTTTGGTGCTAAATTCGTAAATACAGTAATTACTACATAGCATTACTGTATATTTAACTATTTTTTCTGTAAAATTTGTTGTATAACATGATGTTTTGGTGCTTAATTTGTAAAATCTTAACCTAATTTGATGTTTAATAGGCTTTTCCTTAATCCCTCCTTATTATCCAACATATTCGCTTATCCAACGTTCTGCCGGCCTGTTTATGTTGGATAAGTGAGACTCTACTGTACTTTAAAACCCACACACAAAGGTCTTTCCTTAGAGATTGCCAAGGAAGAGGTGAAGAGTCCTCCTCTGCCCTTTGTTCTCTACATTTAACCTCTTTCTGTCCCAATTTTTATCAGCCACTGGGGTCCCCCATTTGGAAAGCGCTGCCCACCCCTTGAAAGTCTGGCTAGCCCTTTTGTGCTCTCTTTTTTTTTTTTGGAGATGCTGCATTTCCCATTGGGAGCTTTATCAGGGAAAGCTTTCTGCTTGGCACAAAATAGAAGTTCTAATCTGCTCAGATGCAAAAATTCTCATGAATTTCCACAAAGATAAACATTGCGTGCTGGCAGGTAACCCTTTCTGGGGAGAAAGCCAGATCTGTACAATGAAAGCTAACAATGTTATGGGGAAAGTGAGTGGTCTGTGCGTGTGTGTTTGATTATATTTAAGGGGTTAAAACGCAACCCCAGCCATAAGAGAAGGTAGATTGGGTCTTTCCCTCTGAACCCATGTAGTTGTTATATTATTATTATTATTATTATTATTATTATTATTATTATTATTATTATTATTATTGAACCTGCTTTGATTGAAGTCAAAAATCAGAAACTCCTCAAAGCACAGCAGACAAAAAAACAGGACAAGAAAACCGCACTACAAACTAGAGCAGACAGGCGGCAAACAAGCAGTTAAAGAAGAAGAACATGCCCTGGCAGAATATGTAAAGCAAAGTGAAGAACCTGCTTTGATTGAAGTCAAAAATCAGAAACTCCTCAAAGCACAGCAAACAAAAAACTAGTACAAGAAAGCCACACTACAAACTAGAGCTGACAGCTGGCACAACAAAACATTGCATGGAAAGTTCCTTGAGAAAATTGAAGGAAAATCTGACAAGGAGAAGACCTGGCTCTGGCTCACGAATGGGACCCTGAAGAAGGAGACAGAAGGCCTGATCCTTGCAGCCCAGGAGCAAGACATCAGAACAAAGGCAATTAAGGCCAAGATCAAAAAATCAGATGATGACCCAAAATGCAGACTCTGCAAGGAAACCGACGAAACCATGGATCATATCCTCAGCTGCTGTAAGAAAATTGCACAGACAGACTACAAACAGAGGCACAACTATGTGGCCCAAATGATCAATTGGAACTTATGCCTCAAGTACCACCTCCCAGCAGCAAAGAACTGGTGGGATCACAAACCTGCAAAAGTATTGGAAAATGAGCACGCAAAGATGCTGTGGGACTTCCGAATCCAGACTGACAAAGTTCTGGAACACAACACCCCAGACATCACAGTTGTGGAAAAGAAAAAGGTTTGGATCATTGATGTTGCCATCCCAGGTGACAGTCGCATTGACGAAAAACAACAGGAAAAACTCAGCCGCTATCAGGACCTCACGATTGAACTTCAAAGACTCTGGCAGAAACCAGTGCAGGTGGTCCCCGTGGTGATGGGCACACTGGGTGCCGTGCCAAAAGATCTCAGCCGGCATTTGGAAACAATAGACATTGACAAAATCACAATCTGCCAACTGCAAAAGGCCACCCTGCTGGGATCTGCGCGCACCATCCGAATATACATCACACAGTCCCAGACACTTGGGAAGTGTTCGACTTGTGATTTTGTGATACGAAATCCAGCATATCTGTCTTGTTTGCTGTGTCATAATAAAATAATAATGGAGTAAAATAATAAATGTAATAATAATAGAGTAAAATAATAAATGTAATAATAGAGTAAATTAATAAATGTATTAAAAATAACAGAGTGAAATAATAAATGCAATAACAATAATAATATCAGAATGAATTAATAAATGTATTATTATTATTATTTATAATAAATAGATTAAAATAAATGGAATAGTAGCAATAATAACAAGAGTAAAATGAAAAATGTAATAATAATAATATCAGAATGAAATTATAAATGTATTATTATTATTATTATTATTATTATTTATAATAAATAGATTAAAATATATGGAATAGTAGCAATAATAACAAGAGTAAAATGAAAAATGTAATAATAATAATAATAAGTAGAGTAAAATAATAAATGTAACAATGCCGATAATAATAGAGGAAAATAATAAATGTACCATATATATTCGAGTATAAGCCGACCTGAATATAAGCCAACCAGGACCCTCACCTGAGTATAAGCCGAGGGGGGGGGGGCTTTTTTAGTTCTAAAAAAGGGCTGAAAAACCTGGGTTATATTTAAGTATATACAGTAATTTGATGTTTAATAGGCTTTTCCTTATTATCCAACATTTTCGCTTATCCAGCATTCTGCCGGCCCGTTTATATTGGATAAGTGAGACTCTACTGTATACAAATACCTTGAAATGGATAAAGCTAATTTTTGGACTTCCAATATCCCTGGGCAGCAGTGTGTAGATTCAACATTGCTTAATTTTAATGGTTGGGGGAAAATAGCATTTTTTCCCCCAAACTGTGGCAATAGGCACTCTTTTATTAAAGCCAGCTTTCTCACAAAGGACAAGAGACCCTCGGCTTGACCCACAAGGAACGGAGGAAGCCGGGGAGGGGAAAAAGAAGGGATCCTCAGTTAAAATTTGCTATTCTTTCTCCCAAAAAAAGAGAGGAGGGGGAAGGAAACCTGCCAGAAGACCCATTAGAGATGTAAGACAAGAAGGCTGCAGGCAATGACCTGCCAGTCAAGGGGGGCAAGAAAACAAAACCATGTATTGATTTTACTCTAGTTTCCATTGCAATGTGAGACCGAATCCCACCGCTGAATGGCAGCAGCCAAATGAAAAGGTATCTTTCTCTCTCCCTCCAAGGAAGGCAAGGGGCGCAAGGAATTTGTTCGGAAAAGAGGTGATGGAAATAAGCAGAATTTGCCTTACAAACCAGTCCCGAAAAAGAGGAGGCCACTTCGGATGGCATAGGCAGAGAAAGGCTGCATTAGCAACCAATTGCTTGGGAATTCCCAGTCCTCAACCTACAGTCTTTGCCACCTCTAACAAAGACGAGATTCTGCCGCATGAATAAATTCTTCATAGATTCATGCCTGGGTATAGGGTTACAGCCTGTGCTCTCCCAGAAGCCAGACTTGGCCAGGGTGGTCTACACTCTGGTTACATCCTTAATAGACTACTGCAATGCGCTCTACGTGGGGTTGCCTTTGAAGACTGTTCGGAAGTTTTAAATGGTCCAGATCAGGGGTCCCCAAACTAAGGCCTGGGGGCCGGATGCGGCCCATTGAAGCCATTAATCCGGCCCCCACGGCACAAGGGCAGAAGGGGGTTGGACTAAATGACCCAAGGGGTCTCTTCTTCTCTTACAACCCTCATTATTATTATTATTATTATTATTATTATTATTATTATTATTATTATTATTACTAGCTGTGCCCGGCCACGCGTTGCTGTGGCAAAGTGGTGGTGGTATTGGTTAAAAATTGTGTAATTTTTATTTGACGTTATTTGTATTTTTTTATAAATTTTATTGTAAGTTATCTTTTTATTATATTTTATTATTTTCTTGTATTGTTTTTAGTTATTTTCTGTTATAGTATTTTATTGTATTAATTTTTTTAGTGTTTTTAATTATTTTTTATTGGGTTGCTAGGAGACCAAGTTGGAGGAGCTTAGCCTTCTAACTGGCAGCATTGGATAAAAGCAATTATTCTTCTCTCTCTAATTAGGACTTTATTTTTCTTTTCTTTTTGTTGTATCAACCTAGAGCCATGGATGATGGGTTGTGTTGTCAAATTTAGAGGTTGGGGGGCCTGTAGTTTTGTTGTTTTGTGGGTCGCCGTGATGCCATCACTCTTTTATATATATAGGTTAACATTGAGGCTGGGTGGACATCTGTCAGGGGTAATACTAATGGTTTTTGGTGCACAAAGGCAGAAGGGGGTTGGACTCAATGGCCCAAGGGGTCTCTTCCAACCCTCTTTATTATTATTATTATTATTATTATTATTATTATTATTATTATTATTAACATTGAGGCTGGGTGGCCATCTGTCAGGGATGCTTTGCTTGTGCTTTCGGTGCACAAAGGCAGAAAGGGATTGGACTCAATGGCCCAAGGGGTCTCTTCCAACCCTATTATTATTATTATTATTATTATTATTATTATTATTATTATTAACATAAAGGCTGGGTGGCCATCTGTCAGGGATGCTTTGCTTGTGCTTTCAGTGCACAAAGGCAGAAGGGGATTGGACTCAATGACCTAAAGGGTCTCTTCCAACCCTCTTTTTTATTGTTGTTGTTGTTATTATTATTATTTATTATTGCTCGGTGGCCAACTATAGTCCGGCCCTCCAACGGTCCAAAGGATCATGAACTGGCCCCGTTTAAAAAGTTTGGGGACCCCTGGTCCAGATTGTTCACGGGAGTGACGTACAGGAAGCATACAATTCCCCTATTGGGTCAGCTCCACTGGCTGCCAGTCTGCAACTGAGTGTTGTGACTCAGCCTTTGTGTGACTCTGATGAGGATTCTGGGATGTAGTTTCAGGATGATGGGATTCAGGTTCAGGATGAGTTTCAAGATGACTCTGGTGGGAATTATGGGATTCAGGTGCAGAGTGCCCCCTCGATGGATTGTCACCTTGCCGTGGTGAGGGGGCTTGCGTGTTCCAATGAACCTGCGGGCACAACCACGGGAGTCACACACTCCCAGGAGTGGCCACAGGGGAGGATCCAGACCAAGAACAATCCGAAGACCCAAAGACCTCAACGGCAGAGCAGGCGGAGGATAACATGGTACATTTATTTATTTACAGTATTTATATTCCGCCCTTCTCACCCCGAAGGGGACTCAGGGCGGATTACAATGGACACATATATGGCAAACGTTCAATGCCAACAGACAAACAACATATATAGACAGACACAGAGGCATTTAACATTTTTTTCCAGCTTCACGATTCCGGCCACAGGGGGAGCTGTTGCTTCACTCTCCACTAGTGGCTGTACTTCCTCATTCCTTTCCTCGTGTTTTGCTGGCAGTTTTATGATGTTGTAAATTAGTTAAATCAGCCTCCCGCATAAAGCGTACCTAAATTTCCCTAATTGACAGATGCAACTGTCTTTCGGGGCTGCATAGGTCAACAGCAAGCCGGGCTATTTAATGGTCAGGGGCTTAACCCGACCCGGGCTTCGAACTCATGACCTCTCGGTCAGTAGTGATTTATTGCAGCTGCTTACTAGCCAGCTGCACCACAGCCCGGCCCATGTTACATTGGCTGTGAAGGTGGAAGAAGGCTGCAACAGACTGAGAAGCCACTCTCGTTGTGTTAATCACACCACTGCTGGGACCTCACTCTGTGAAGACTGTGTGTTGACCGGCTGTGCACCGACCTCCACACATTAAAAAAAAAAATCACGCCCAAGAAATGGAGGACCATCATCCTCGAACGACGAGGGATCGCCTAAGTAAGTAAGTAAATTCCTGCTGTGGGAGATGAGGAGCAGGGATGTTGTTGATGATGGTTTTCAGGTGCAAGAAGCAGAAAGGGAGAGCAGCTCCCAGCCTCAGTTTGATAACACTAACAAACCCTGTGGTCTTGAAAGTTGTCTGGAATTTCGGGGGTTGCGCAGAAGTCTCAGAATAGCAAATAAGAGGGAGGGCAAAGGGCAAAGAAATACCTTCATGTTGTGCTATTAAAACAGTCTGCTGAGAGGGAAATCTTCGTCAAAGCAATTTTCTCACTTGAATCAAGAACCAAGTCTGCTTTCCTGTATCATCTTGTAGCCTGGATGTTTCCTCGTTTCTGGGACTTTGGCTTCATTTTAAGGACCTTATTTCATGCCTAATGTTTCCATGGATTTGTTCTATCTTTTGGAACTGAAGATAACTATCTTTTGGAACTGAACTTTTGCCTTTTATGAACTATCTTTTCCCTATTTCCTAATAAACTACAAAAGACTACCTTTGGTGTACAGTCTGGTGTCTTTAGCAAGGTGAAGCTAACCTGAGGTGCGACACCGTGCACAATTCAAAGTACTGACACTATAAAGCCCTAAATAGTTCTCGCTTCCAGAAATGTTCAAGTTGGAGGAGGAGAGGGAGTGAGTTTTTTAATTCTTCTAATTTTCTCCATACAAAGAATATGATGGCAGGGACAACACTAACTTCAGGATGATATCTTGACACTTTGGCATCTTGTCCAGTTCCTTCATAGTTGCTGTTCTGAGTATGTGGATGCATCTACACTGTAAGATTAATGCGTTTTGATCCCCACTTTAACTGCCATGGCTCAATGCTATGGAATCCTGGGAGTTGTAGTTTGGTGAGGCAGCGAAAGCTATAGACCTTGGATAACTACAATCCTATATTTCAGAACCTTGAGCCACGGCGATTAAAGTGGTAATAAACTGCATTCATTGCACTGCGTAGATCAGGGTTCCCCAAACTTTTTAAACTGGGGGCCACTTCATGATCCTTCGGACCATTGGAGGGCTGGGCTATAGATAATAATAATAATAATAATAATAATAATAATAATAATAATAATAATAATAATAATAAAGAGGGTTGGAAGAGACCCTTGGGCCATTGAGTCCAATCCCTTTCTGCCTTTGTGCACCGAAAGCACAAGCAAAGCATCCCTGACAGATGGCCACCCAGCCTCAATGTTAATAATAATAATAATAATAATAATAATAATAATAATAATAAAGAGGGTTGGAAGAGACCCCTTGGGCCATTGAGTCCAACCCCCTTCTGCCTTTGTGCACCAAAAACCATTAGTATTACCCCTGACAGATGTCCAATCCCCTCCTGCCTTTGGGCACCAAAAGCACAAGCAAAGCACCTCTGACAGATGGCCTTCCAGCCTCAATGTTAATAATAATAATAATAATAATAATAATAATAATAATAATAATAATAAAGTTCCTTGACAACATTGAAGGAAAAGCTGATAAGGAGACGACCTGGCTCTGGCTCACAAATGGGACCCTGAAGAAGGAGACAGAAGGCCTGATCCTTGCAGCCCAGGAGCAAGACATCAGGACAAAGGCAATTCAGGCCAAGATCGAAAAATCAGCTGATGATCCAAAATGCAGACTGTGCAAGGAAACCGATGAAACCATTGATCCTATCCTCAGCTATGTGGCCCAAATGATCCATTGGAACTTATGCCTCAAATACGACCTCCCAGCAGTAAAGAACTGGTGGGATCACAAACCTGCAAAAGTATTGGAAAATGAGCACGCAAAGATACTGTGGGACTTTTGAATCCAGACTGACAAAGTTCTGGAACACAACACACCAGACATCACAGTTGTGGAAAAGAAAAAGGTTTGGATCATTGATGTCGCCATCCCAGGTGACAGTCGCATTGACGAAAAAGAACAGGAAAAACTCAGCCGCTATCAGGACCTCAAGATTGAACTTCAAAGACTCTGGCAGAAACCAGTACAGGTGGTCCCGGTGGTGATGGGCACAATGGGTGCCATGCCAAAAGATCTCAGCCGGCATTTGAAAACAATAGACATTGACAAAATTACGATCTGCCAACTGCAAAAGGCCACCCTACTGGGATCTGCGTGCATCATCCGAAAATACATCACACAGTCCTAGACACTTGGGAAGTGTTCGACTTGTGATTTTGTGATACGAAATCCAGCATATCTATCTTGTTTGCTGTGTCATACAATAAAATAAAAATAATAGTTGGAAGAGAAGAAGAGACCCCTTGGGTCATTTAGCCCAACCCCCTTCTGCCCTTGTGCCGTGGGGGCCGGATAAATGGCTTCGATGGGCCACATGTGGCCCCTGGGCCTTAGTTTGGGGACCCCTGGCATAGATGCAGCTTTAGAAAGAATATCAAACTCTACTTAAAATTATTTTTAATTTAAAAAATAATGTATTCCGTGTTTTTTTAAAAAATTGTATTACACGCAGATCGTGGGTGGCCGAAACAGAAGGAAACATCTTGTTTTTGTAATTGTTTTTCTGCTCATCCTCTCATTGTCATTAATTTTTAATGCAGTTACATATTTGAAATGGCATTTCCTAAGTATTTCATGCTGCCTTGGAAAGATGTCACATTTGGAAAGGCTGCTAACCAGTTTGTCAAGGAAGTAAATAAATATTGTTGTCTTGCTGGGAGAGGAGGGTGGAGAGCACAACGGTTCGGGTTATGTTTTGCTCTCAGCTGGGAAATCGGACCCTTCGAAACTGGGTTTATATGAAGACATGGATTTTGCAGAAATGATATCCTACCTCAATGGTAGGGAAAACTGGTTGCCTGTAAGAACTGTTTGCTAGTGCAATAGATAGTTTTGAAAGTGACAACCTGTCAATTCTTTGAGGTTCTTAATTTGAGGTTGGATGTGCATCTTTCACGAATGCTTTAGTCAGATATTTCCTACATGGCAGAAGCTTGAAATAGATGATTTCTGTATCCCTTTCCATCTCCAAAATTGTAGGGTTATCATATATACTTGAGTATAAGCCAACCCGAATATAAGCCGAGGCACCTAATTTTACCACAGAAAAACTGGGAAAACATTGACTCCTGTATAACCCGAGAGGTAAATTTCATAAATAAAAACAAATACCAATAAAATTACATTAATTGCGGCATCATTAGTTTAAATGTCTTTTTAAACCTTTACATAAAGCAGTAATTTAAGATAAGACTGTCCAACTCTGATCAAATTATTATTTTCATCTTCTTCAATGTAAATGTGCTTATGTATCCTTTTAATAATAATCGAGTGAAATAATAAATGTAATAATAATAATTAATAGGGTGAAATAAATAAAATAAAATAAATAAATGAAAACAAATATCAATAAAATTACATTACTTGCGGCATCATTAGTTTAAATGTTTTTTTTAAATCTTTACATAAAGCAGTAATTTAAGATAAGACTGTCCAACTCTGATCAAATCATTATTTTCGTCTTCTTCAATGTAAATGTGCTTATGTATCCTTTTAATAATAATAGAGTGAAATAATAAATGTAATAATAAATAGAGTAAAATAATAAATACCAAGGTGAAATAATAAATGTATTAATAATAATAAAAATAGAGTAAAATAAAAGTAATAGTAATAATAATGATAGAGTTAAATAATAAATAATTATTACTAGAGTAAAATAATAAATGTAATACAGTAGAGTCTCACTTATCCAACACTCACTTATCCAACATTCTGGATTATCCAACGCATTTTTGTAATAATGTTTTCAATGCATCGTGATATTTTGGTGCTAAATTCGTAAATACAGTAATAACTACATAGCATTACTGTGTATTGAACTACTTTTTCTGTCAAATTTGTTGTATGACATGATGTTTTGGTGCTTAATTTGTAAACTCTTAACCTAATTTAATGTTTAATAGGCTTTTCCTTAATCCCTCCTTATTATCCAACATATTCGCTTATCCAATGTTCTGCCGGCCTGTTTAGGTTGGATAAGTGAGACTCTACTGTAATACCAATAATAATAGAGCAAAATAATAAATGTACCATATATACTCGTTTATCACTTCAATGGTTTTTATTAGTGAAGTTTCACAACAGTCAAACAAACAAATAGACATATATACATTCACCTTAAAACAATGTGACATTAATACAATATTCAAGTAAGTAAAAATCAGACAGAAGGAGAGAGGGAGAAAGGAAGAGAAAGGGGATAAAAGGAAAAGGAAATGAAAAAGGAAAAAAAAAAAAACTCGTTTATAAGCTGATCTGAATATAAGTCTCCCAGGACTCTCACCTGAGTATAAGCTGAGGGTTTTTTTTCAGTCCTAAAAGAGGGTTGAAATACTTGGCTTATACTCAAGTATGTCTCCCAAGCTAAAGGGGAGCATGCTTGCTCCATCAATGTTTAACATTTACACAAATGACTTGCCACTTCCAGAAGGGACAGAGAGTTTCATCTATGTTGTCGATCATGTAATCAACACTCAAGCAGAGAGCTTTGAAATTTATTTATTTATTTTTCAAACTTATATGCCGCCACTCCCCTAGGGCTCGGGGCGGCTTACAAGAACCGGCTAAAATCAACAATTTAAAAACATTTTAAAAACATCTTTAAAACATCCTAAAAGCACCCTTTAAAACATCAATAACAGAACTCAAAAGCCTGCCGAAACAGGTGTGTCTTACATGCCCTGCGGAAGGCCAACAAGTCCCACAAGGCACGAACTTCAGGTGGGAAGGTGTTCCAGAGAGACGGCGCCACTGCTGAAAAGGCTCTGCGTCTAGTTGCTGTTAGACGCAAGGTCTTAAAACTGGGGACTTCCAAGAGGTCTTGGTCCTCAGAACGGAGGGATCTCTGGGGTTTGTAGGGGGTGAGGCGGTCCCTCAGGTACATCGGCCCTGGACCATGTAAGGCCTTGAAGGTAAGCACCATCACTTTGAAAGTGATCCGGTGCTCAATTGGTAACCAGTGCAGCTACAGTAAGATTGGTGTTATGTGGCATCTTATTGGGACTCCCGCAAGGAGCCGGGCAGCTGCATTTTGCACCAATTTGAGCTTCCGGATCACCGACACAGGAAGGCCAATGTAAAGGGCATTACAGTAGTCCAGTCTCGAGATGCCAGGTTGTCCCTAGACAGATAGGGGGTTAGCCGTCTAGCCTGCCGAAGATGAAAAAAGGCAGTTTTGGTAACGGCGGAGACCTGGGCCTCCATCGTCAATGAAGGGTCCAAGAGGCCTCCCAGACTCTTTACCAGTGAAGACGGGCGTAGCACTTCACCATCCAGGGTTGGCAACTGGATATCCCCACTGCCCGGTCGGCCCAGCCATAGGATCTCCGTCTTTGCTGGATTCATCCTCAACCTACTGGAACGCAACCATCCAATAATGGCCTCGAGGCACTGATGAAAATTGTCGGGTACAGAATCCGGTCGGCCTTCCATCTTTAACACATGCTGAGTGTCGTCAGTATATTGATAACACTCGAGCCCGAAATCTCGGACCAGCTGAGCAAGTGGTCGCATATAGATGTTAAACAACAGAGGGGAGAGAATGGCCCCCTGAGGAACCCCACAATGTAGAGGGGACCTCTCAGAGACCAGGCCTCCCCTCTCCACTCGCTGTCCACGGTTGTGAAGAAAGGAGGCCAGCCAATTTAAAGCTGTCCCCCTGACTCCAGCAACGGCAAGGCGGTGGGTCAGAAGATTGTGATCGACTGTGTCAAATGCTGCTGTGAGATCCAGTAACACAAGCAGCACCAACCCGCCCTGGTCAAGCTGGCATCGGAGATGATCCGTGATGGAAAGCAATACAGTCTCTGTCCCATGCCCCGCACGGAAGCTGGACTGGAAAGGATCCAGTCCGGCTGTGAAGTCTAGGAACTGCTGAAATGGTTGAACAGAAGCTCTCCGAAGCTTTAGGTGCTCTTACTGCCTATTACAGGGAAAACCATATGCTCCCTAATCCATCTAAAATGAGACTGAATTGAAAGCTAGTGGTCAGGAGACTGCAAAACACAAGCAAGTCTATAGCTTACAGCTTTGCTCCACTCACTTCCCCACGTACTCTTTTCATCTTCTTCTCATGCTGACGACATCCCGTTGGGGACTTGCTGTATATTATTTGGCAAATAGGATTGTGCAACATTTTTTTCTGGGTGAATAATGAACTATGGTGGGAGTGACTATATGATGGTTGGGATCAAGTGGAGTGGATAACAACATCCCAATGGGTTTGGTTGGGTTCCAAACGTTCTCATCATTGATGCTCTTGGGAACCTCATTTGGGACAGGAGGCTCAAGTGCGTGCCAAACCGATGAGAGAGCCGAGGTTCCTTTGCTGGAAATGAATGATGTTTGCTTTGGCCGACCCACAAGAGAGCAATAGCCAAGATCCAGTCGGAGCTGAAAAGTGGCTGGAATTAAAGGCCGCTCCATCACTTGTGTTATGTGAGATGGGGCTGAGAGGTGAAGGCATTTTTCTAGAGATTTCCAAGACCAAAGTCCTCCTCCGATAGTTTGCTTTTTGATGGTCTCTGTTGATGGCAGAATAATTAATCACAATGACTCGGGGTCTTTAGAATTAATGTAGTTTGATAGTACAGTAGAGTCTCACTTATCCAACATTCGCTTATCCAACATTCTGGATTATCCAATGCATTTTTGTAGTCAATGTTTTCAATATATCGTGATTAAATTCAATATATCAATATTGATATATTTCAATATATCGTGCTAAATTCATAGATACAGTGATTACTACCGTGTTTCCCTGAAAATAAGACAGTGTCTTATATTAATTTTTGCTCCCAAATAATAATAATAATAATAATAATAATAATAATAATAATAATAATAATAAAACTTTATTTATACCCCACCACCATCTCCCCAACGAGGACTCGGGGCGGCTTACATGGGGCCATGCCCAGAACAATACAATATAAACAGCATATAAAAGAACAACACATCACAACACAGTGAACAATACCGATCCTGAATGCTCTGGTGTTCTGTTCGGCGGTCATGCTTCCAAACAAAAACTTTGCTAGGTCTTACTTTTGGGGGAGGCCTTATATTTAGCAATTCATCAAAACCTCTACTAGGTCTTATTTTCTGGGGATGTCTTATTTTAGGGGAAACAGGGTATGTAGCATTACTGCATATTGAACTATTTTTTCGGTCAAATCTGTTGTATAACATGATGTTTTGGTGCTTAATTTGTAAAATCATAACCTCATTTGATGTTTAATAAGCTTCTCCTTAATCTCTCCTTATTATCCAACATATTAGCTTATCCAACGTTCTGCCGGCCCGTTTATGTTGGATAAGTGAGACTACTGTATTTTAATTGCCATGGGTCAATGCCAAGAGAGATGTAGTTTCACAGGGTCTTTATTAGCCTTCTGTCCAATGAAACCGTGCTTTATCAAACTACAGCTCCCATGACTCCATAGCAAGCAGAATGAATGCAGTATCACTGCACTTTGATCTCCATGGCTTAATGCTTTGGAATTATGGGAGTTGCAGTATGGCGAGATACCCACACTCTTTGGCAGAGAAGGCTAAAGACCTTGTAAAACTACAATAGCAGTAAGACATCAAAGATAAAGGTTTCCCCCTGACATTAAGTCCAGTTGTGTCCAACTCTGGGGGTTGGTGCTCATCTCCATTTCCAAGCCGAAGAGCCGGCATTGTCCATAGACTCCTCCTTGGTCATGTGGCCAGCATGGCTGCATGGAGCGCCGTTACCTTCCCATCAGAGCGGTACCTATTGATCTACTCACATTTGCATGTTTTCGAACTACTGTAAAGGACTGTCCTTGTTCGTCCAGCTCATTCGGAGAGGATGTAAAGGAGAGAATTCCAAGAGAGCAATAAAACAAGTATTTTATTGTTATCACAGCTATGATAAGGCAAACAGCTGTACATACCCCAAAGGGCTGTATCATGGAAATGGCCGCCTCAAAAGCACGTCGCAGCAAACAAAGAATATATACCTTTGGCTTATCTAAAATTGACCAATGGCTGAGGGTCTTCCTCACCTTCCACACCTACTTTGGCACAAGTGATACCAATGACCTAACTTTTGTTTCCTCTGAGCTTCCTTCTCTCCTTGGAACTTTCTGGGGAAAGGCACCAGCTCGCAGGAAGGGAGGAGCATATGCAAAGGCAAAGCCACATAAGCAAAAGTTTACTATTTTCTGGCTTATGGTCCCTTCACTACTAGGTCCTTTCACTACTAGGACAAGTCCCAACCCTTTTGGGCTTCAGAAGAACCCTAAAAACATGGCGATGTGCCCAGGCTTTCAAGGAATAAATGATAAAGACGACACGGATGGACCTATGAATACAGCATGAGGTTTTTTTGGACGAATGGATCTGATGTTGTTTTAAATTTATATAATTGTAATTTTATATTGTATTTAATAGTCTTAATTGATTTTTGTATTGTTTGATATTGTTTTATTGTAAGCCGCCCTGAGTCCCTTCGGGTGAGAAGGGCGGGATATAAATGTTGGAAATAAATAAATAGGTTGGCAGAGGCTGGGGCTAACAGCGGGAGCTCACTCCGCTCCCTGGATTCAAACTGTCAACATTTTGGTCAGCAAGTTCACAGCTTAGAGGTTTAACTCGCTGCACCACCGGGGCTCCATTAAGCCATAGTGATGCCAAACTGCATGACTTCTACAATGTATACTGTATAGCTCATTCCTCTTCACCCATGGCTAAGTTCCTTTAAAGAGAATTTTTTAAAAACTGCCACTGAGTTGGCAAATAAACATGCGCTAATGTATTGTGTATTGAAGTCGTGGGCGGAGAACTGGAAGTACAATCCACTCATCACATGCAACCTCTTCAAGCCAGGACACGAGGCCACTTCGCTTTCTACCCAAGCTGTGGGTGATATTCCCCAGGCGTCTTGACAAAGTGAGATTTAGACCCGATAAAGTTTTGGTAATGGTCAAATGCGTTAGTCTTAAAGATTCTGCCTGGTTCTCTGTTGCTTAGGATTCGTGGTGCTTTGTATACCGATGTTGGCAAAGTTGTGCCAACTTTGCCAACATCTCCTCTTCGGTATTTGGAACAATCCCGTCGCCAGTCCTTCAAGTGTCTGGAAAACTAATCCGATGTGACAGAAATGGAAAATATCCCCTCTTTTCTCAGGATTATTGATTGCAGCTTTGTGTTGAAATTCAGTTTGTGGGGTAGAGATGACGACAATGTGTTGCACATTTTTTAAAAAACGGTGTTTTCCCTGCCACTTGGCTCCTTGTTTTGATCAAGCCCATATGGCCCTTGGTGCGGATGTTTCCCAGCTCCTTGGCCGGCAGGATCTCCCAGGCGCTCGGACCATCGCTGCTGCCCTTTTCTTGTTTACTGCTGTTCCTTTTTATTTGTCATCAGATTGGCTTTGATTTTAAGGAGAGATCTCCACCATCTTGCAAACTCAGGGCCATGGCTTCTTCAATTGTAGTACAGTCTCCCTCTTTTCCTTTCAGAAACATACACAGAAATTGGGAAATAATAATAATAATAATAATAATAATAATAATAATAATAATAATAATTATTATTATTATTACAGAAATTGGGAAAAAATAAGGCATAGATTAATCTTTTTTCTAATATATTTTTTTTCCATGTCAGCAGCGACTTGAGAAACTGCAAGTCGCTTCTGGTGTGAGGGAATTGGCCATCTGCAAGGACGTTGCCCAGGGGATGCCCAGATGTTTTGATATTTTGCTATCCTGTGGGAGATGTTTTGATATTTTGCCATCTCTTGTCACCACATGGGGAGCTAGAGCTGATAGATAGGAGTTCACCCCATTCCCTGGATTCGAACCCCTGACTATTCGGTCAGCAGTCCTGTCGGCACAAGGGTTTAACCCACTGCACCACCCCGGGCTCCCTAACATTCAGTGATACAGGTGATTTTATCCAAAATCCTTGAGACGAGAAGTGTTTTGGATTTTGGAGTACCAAATATTTACATAGACATATATTTGCATGGGGCCTCTGGTGGCACAGTGTGTTAAAGTGCTGAGCTGCTGAACTTGTGGACTCAAAGGTCCCGGGTTCAAATCCCGGGAGCGGAATGAGCACCTGCTATTAGCCCCAGCTCCTGCCAACCTAGCAGTTCGAAAACATGCAAATGTGAGTAGATTAATAGGTACTGCTCCGGCGGGAAGGTAACGGCGCTCCATGCAGTCATGCCGGCCACATGACCTTGGAGATGTCTATGGACAATGTCGGCTCTTCGGCTTAGAAATGGAGATGAGCACCAACCCCCAGAGTCGGTCACGACTGGACCCTAACGTCAGGGGAAAACCTTTACCAACCTATATTTGCATGTATATACTGTTGGAATTTGCCCAAGTCTGCAGTCCTCAATGAGTAGTGGTTAGTTAGCTTAGTTATAGGCAGAGCTAATCCCTTTCCCTTGTCTCCTAAATGACGGTTGGAATGTATCAGTTTCTTCTCTCCTTTCTGTTTCTGCTGTCATTCCGATTGGTTTTATAGAATGGATACCTTGCAGGTACATGCCTTTTGTCTAACTTGCTGACTTTCTACTTTTACATCTTGGTGTGTGTTGTGTGTATTGAGATTCCTCTCTGCTTGTTCGTCAGGAGAGATGTGTGCTAGGAAATTTTCCCCTCTCTTTTGAACCCTAGAACGATAGAGTTAGAGTAGCTAAGACCCAGTTAAGAAATGTACTGTATATACTCGAGTATAAGCTGACCCGAATATAAGCCGAGGCATCTAATTTTACCACAAAAAACTGGGAAATCATTGACTCCAGTATAAGCCGAGGGTGGTAAATTTCAGAAATAAAAATAGATACCAATAACATTACATTAATTGAGGCATCCGACGGTTAAATGTTTTTGAATCTATATATATAAAAGAGCGATGGAAACCTGGCACCGAGCAAAACAACAAAACTAAACACCCCCCAACCTCGAAATTTCACAACACAATCCATCATCCACGCCTCGAGGTTGAAACCACAAAATATCACATCACAAACCTCCACAGGACCTAAAAAACCCCAAAAACCGGAGCTATTCAGTGCAATTCCAATGGGCCACAGCAACGTGTGGCAGGGTACAGCTAGTATTTATATAAAGCTCTAAATTAGAGCTTGATGTAAATTAGAGCTTGATGTAAATATTCAAAAACATTTAACCTACGGATGCCTCAGTTAATGTAATTTTTTTGGTATCTAGTTTTATTTCTGAAATTTACCACTCTCGGCTTATACGTGAGTCAATGATTTCCCCGTTTTTTTGTGGTAAAATTAGATGCCTCAGCTTATATTCGAGTATATACCCTGTTTCCCCAAAAATAAGACATCCCCAGAAAATAAGACCTAGTAGAGGTTTTGCTGAATTGCTAAATATAAGGCCTCCCCTGAAAGTAAGACCTAGCAAAGTTTGTGTTTGGAAGCATGCCCAATGAACAGAACCCCAGAGCATGCAGGATCGGTAAATGTGTGTACCATATACATGGAAATAATGGTAGTAATAAGAAATTCTTGCTAGGATTCACAGTTTGTCTGGTTATGCTGGTTTGTGATGATATCGACTGTACAGTATATAATAAATGTTCATTTTTTTTGTTCAACAATAAAAGTGAATTCTTCTTCATGGAAAAATACGACATCCCCTGAAAATAAGACCTAGCACATCTTTGGGAGCAAAAATTAATATAAGACACTGTCTTATTTTCGGGGAAACACGGTAAGTACTATAATACTGCGTACTGGATATTTTCATTTGTTTGTATGGAGGGCTTTGTAATGCGGGTTGTAAGTACGGATTTAGCATATCTCTTACGACTTTCGACACTCTTATGATTTTTTGCACAGCCCTGCTACATGGATATGGGAGTTGTGATTTATTTGTTTTTGTTTGGTGTTGTTTATCTTTATTTCTCTAGTTCTTTGTGTGCCACCTATTTTCCTCATAAGAGATTAACATGACTCTCCTCTCTTCCAACTTCCAGCTTTAAAGATGAAGATCAAAGAGGTGAAAAAGGAAAACGGGGACAAGAAGATCGTCCCCAAGAAGAAGAAGCCCTTGAAGCTGGGCACCATCAAGAAGAAAGACCTCAAGAAGCTGGTGCTGTACTTGAAGAATGGGGCGGACTGCCCTTGCCACCAGCTGGACAACCTCAACAACCACTTCCTCATCATGGGGCGCAAGGTGAAGACCCAGTACCTGCTGACGGCCATCCACAAGTGGGACAAGAAGAACAAGGAGTTCAAGAAGTTCATGAAGAAGATGAAGAGCCCGGAGTGCCCAATGTTTCAGTCGGTTTTCAAATGATCCGCTGGGCTCAAGCGCTGGGACTTCTGTTTCGTTGTCATTGTTGTTGTCGTGCTGTATTTTTTTCCCTGCTGGTTCTGAACTTGCACAGACTTTGACTTGATGGCTCACCAACATTGTTGTCTTCTTCTGTCATCATGGATGTTGTCCATCTTTTTTTCTATCTGTCTTCCAGCTTTCTCACTACTTATGTAGACAGGCTTGGGGTTATGAACACAGCATATTAAGCTTTTATGTGAATCTTCTCTGATTTTTTTGGTTAGAAACCCACAATTTCAGCAGTGTGGAAATGTTCCCTTCAAAAAAATATATATCCCAATTTCTGAACATCTACTTTTCCACCACCTGGTTTTGTTGGTTCTCCTGGGCTTGGGTCCATCATTGACTATTTCCCACCGCTAAGTTCTGGCTTCTCCGGTTTTTAATTATGGTATGATGTCATAACTGTTATGAAGTCAATTAAATTTGTTTATTTGATGATGCCACTGAGGCCATATAAAGGAGTAAGTCCGCGTCTACACTGTAGAGTTAATACAGTTTGACACCACTTGAACTGCCATAGCTCAATGCTATGGAAGAATGAGAGTTGTTGTTTTACAGAGTTTGAGTCCATTGTGGGAGTTCTAGTTTGGCAGAGAAGACTCAAAATCGCATTCAAAGCACCCCTGACAGATGGCCATCCAGCCTCTGTTTCAAAGTCTCCAAAGAAGTAGCCTCCACCACACTCTGGGGCAGAGAGTTCCACTGCTGAACGGCTCTCCTTACAGTCAGGATGTTCTTCCTAATGTTCAGGTGGAATCTCCTTTCCTGTCTATATGCAATGCCTTTTTTTGGGAAAATTTATAGACCATCCTCCCTTGCCCACCGGCTACCAGAATCCAAATTAATAAATAAACAAACACCATTCTTTGTTGCTTCCGTCTTGCTTTTTTTGACTGTATAACAGAGATGTTATATCGAATGGTTAAGTCTTTAAGGTGCCAGCCAAGTTTGGATAATAATGTTTGGCACCTTAAAGACTTAACCATTAGATACAGCATATTATTTGAGAATACAGAAATGCTTGAGCGCTCTGACAACTATCATGTCAGACTACACAGAGAAGCCACTGAAATCCACAAGTATGTGGACAATTTCAACAGAAAGGAGGAAACCATGAAAATGAACAAAATCTGGATACCAGTATTTAAAAAACTCCAAAATCAGGACAGTAAATAAAGAACATTCAGAAAAAAAGGGGAATTCCAGACAGGAAACTATCAGGGCCAACTAATCTCCGCCCAACAAAGGATTCCCCCAGGCAGGAAGCATCCAGGCTTTGAAGCTGCACAGCCATTCAATGATAATCAAGGTGGCCAATTGCAACATTCACATTTGCTTCCAACAGACAAGAGTTCTTTCTCCCAACCTGAACATCCCACAGATATATAAACCCCACTTGCCTAGTTTCCAACAGACCTCACAACCCCTGAGGATGCCTGCCCAGATGTGGGCAAAATGTCAGGAGATAATTTTTCTGGAACATGGCCATTAGTTAATTAGTTACCGTATATACTCTAATATAAGCCAACCCGAATATAAGCCGAGACACCTAATTTTACCACCAAAAAACTGGGAAAACATTGACTCCAGTATAAGCCAAGAGTGGTAAATTTCAGAAATAAAATTAGATATCAATAAAATTACATTAATTGAGGCACCCGTAGGTTAAATGTTTTGGAATATTTACATAAAGCTCAAATTTAAGATAAGACTGTCCAACTCGGATCAAATCATTATTCTCATCTTCTTCAATGTAAATGTGCTTATGTATCCTTTTAATAATAATAGAGTAAAATAATACATGTAATAATAATAATAATTATAATAATAATAATAATAACTCAGCCGCTATCAGGACCTCCAGATTGAACTTCAAAGACTCTGGCAACAACCAGTGCAGGTGGTCCTGGTGGTGATGGGCACACGGTGCCGTGCCAAAAGATCTCAGCCGGCATTTGGAAACAATAGACATTGACAAAATTACGATCTGCCAACTGCAAAAGGCCACCCTGCTGGGATCTGCACACATCATCCGAAAATACATCACACAGTCCTAGACACTTGGGAAGTGTTTGACTTGTGATTTTGTGATATGAAATCTAGCATATCTATCTTGTTTGCTGTGTCATAATAAAATAATAATAATAATAATAATAATAATAATAATAATAATAATAATAATAAATAATAAATAATACAGGAAAATAATACAAGTACAGTAGAGTCTCACTTATCCAAGCCTCACTTATCCAAGTTTCTGGATTATCCAAGCCATTTTTGTAGTCAATGTTTTCAATATATCGTGATATTTTGGTGCTAAATTCGTAAATACAGTAATTACAACATAACATTACTGCATATTGAACTGCTTTTTCTGTCAAATTTGTTGTAAAACATGTTTTGGTGCTTAATTTGTAAAATAATAACCTAATTTGATGTTTAATAGGCTTTTCCTTAATACCTCCTTATTACCCAAGATATTCGCTTATCCAAACTTCTGCTGGCCCGTTTAGCTTGGATAAGTGAGACTCTACTGTAATAATAAATAGAGTAAAATAATAAATGCAATAATAATAATAAGATCAGAGTGAAATATTAAATGTATTATTATTAATAAAAATAGAGTAAAATAAATGTAATAGCAGCAACAATAATAGAGAAAAATAATAAATGTAATAATACCAATAATAATAGAGAAAAATAATAAATGTACCATATATTCTTGAATATAGGCTGACCCAAATATAAGCCAACCAGGACCCTCACCCGAGTATAAGCCGAGTGGGGCTTTTTCAGTCTTAAAAAAAGGGCTGAAAAACTAGGCTTATACTCGAGTATATACAGTAATAATAAATGTACCATATATTCTCGAGTATAAGCTGACCCAAATATAAGCCAACCAGGACCCTCACCTAAGTATAAGCCGAGGGGGGCTTTTTCAGTCTTAAAAAAAGGGCTGAAAAACTAGGCTTATACTCGAGTATATACAGTAATAATAAATGTACCGTATATTCTCGAGTATAAGCTGACCCAAATATAAGCCAACCAGGACCCTCACCCGAGTATAAGCCGAGGGGGGCTTTTTCAGTCTTAAAAAAAGGCCTGAAAAACAAGGCTTATACTCGAGTATATAGCAATAATAAATGTACCATATATTCTTGAGTATAAGCTGACCCAAATATAAGCCAACCAGGACCCTCACCTAAGTATAAGCCGAGGGGGACTTTTTCAGTCTTAAAAAAAGACCTGAACAACTAGAGTATATACAGTAATATACTCGAGTATATACAGTAATTCCTATTACTGGTCGTAGCCACAATGGCCAATGAGAAAGCATTTATTTATTTATTTATTTATTTACAGCATTTATATTCCGCCCTTCTCACCCCGAAGGGGACTCAGGGCGGATCACATTACACATATAGGCAAACATTCAATGCCTTTTAACATAGAACAAAGACAAGACAAACATAGGCTCCGAGCGGGCCTCGAACTCATGACCTCCTGGTCAGAGTGATTCATTGCAGCTGGTTGCAGCTGGCTTGCTCTCCAGCCTGCGCCACAGCCCGGGCATCTGCATGGCGTCTAAAAACTGCCATCCAACAATATTTCAAGTGCCCCAAGTTCCCTGGATCTACTGTAAGAATCAACAGAGTTTGGTTGAGTTGTGGTTTTGTTGTTGAATGATACCAAAACAGTCAACATAAAAGAAAATGGGGAATACTTTCCAAGTCTGCTTGATAGTATCCGAGTACGGAAAAAACCACAGTTCGTTGACACAGGCCTCCTTCTGAATTTAATAAGTCTGTTTAGTGAAAACAGAAATGGAAGGGAGAGGCACACACGGGTGTCCCTGCTGAAAGCTGCCTTGACCTTAACCAAATGTTAATATCAGACTAAACATTTGTGTTGGTCTGTCGTCCAAAATTAACACTACGCAGGGGCGAAGACCGGTGGTATTTCTCTCCTTATTAAAGGGTGGTTGGCAGGAGGGTTAACCCTTCCCTACCTCTCCGAGATGGTGTTTCCTTAGCCCACCTTTTCCCAACTTAGATGGAAATGTTTATTTAATAATTTTGCAAGAGCTATTAAAGCTTCCTGGGTTTAAATGTTTGCCAAACAGCCTGTCAGTTCTACTTGGGTTTGAGATTGGCCGGGCGGTGGGAAGGACAAAGATTTCGGCTCTTTGGAGGATGGTGAGAAATGTGCTGCTACCGAGAGCCGGCCTCAACTCTGACCCCGACCCACGTCTCCGAACCCCCCAAGAGCTCCCCAAACGGAATTAATGGACGGTGAAGGGATTAGGCCTGTCAGATCGACTCCCAATTAAGAGGGCAAGGTCACCGTGGCGGCTTCGGCGAGGGGCACATATGGCTGCCATTAGTCCACCCATGGCTTGACTTCAGGTGGGGCCACTGGGGCAGCTTTTCCCATCTCCAGCTCTCTTTCTACAACTTAAAGCCCAACGGACAACATTATTTGACCCCTTACTACAAGTATGCTTCAGAGGGAGCAAATGGCAAAACCAGCTCTTGGGTATTCTTGCCTACAAAAACCGTATGAAATTCATGGGGCTATGATATTTTTATTTACCGTATATACTCGAGTATAAGCCGACACGAATATAAGCCGAGGCACCAAATTTTACCACAAAACAACTGGGAAAACATTGACTCCAGTATAAGCCGAGGGTGGTACATTTCAGAAATAAAAATAGATACCAATCAAATCACATTAATTGAGGCATCAGTAGGTTAAATGTTTTTGAATATTTACATAAAGCTCAAATTTAAGATAAGACTGTCCAACTTGGATCAAATCATTATTCTCATCTTCTTCAATGTAAATGTGCTTATGTATCCTTTTAATAATAATAGAATAAAATAATACATGTACAGTAGAGTCTCACTTATCCAAGCCTCGCTTATCCAAGCCTCTGGATTATCCAAGCCATTTTTGTAGTCAATGTTTTCAATATATCGTGATATTTTGATGCTAAATTCGTAAATACAGTAATTACAACATAACATTACTGCATGTTGAACTACTTTTTCTGTCAAATTTGTTGTCTAACATGATGTTTTGGTGCTTAATTTGTAAAATCATAACCTAATTTGAGGTTTAATAGGCTTTGCCTTAATCCCTCCTTATCATCCAAGATATTCGCTTATCCAAGCTTCTGCCGGCCCGTTTAGCTTGGATAAGTGAGACTCTACTGTATCTGTTTTTATATTAATATTATTATTGACACCTATTGGTACACATCAGCTGTAATGGGAAAGCAGCCCTCTATCAGTATCTGCTTATTGTTACGGGGCCGAAATGAAAGGAAAACGAAAGCAAGCACGATGACTGTTTTCGTGTCACCTCGTGTTTCCTACGAAAATGTCGTCATTCGTTTTGTGTAGATAAACGGTCGGAACGAAATTGGGTAAAAACTAAAGACCACTGACCACTACATAAAATATATATAACATTGACCCCAGTATCCATTGATTTTCCATCCACGGATTCAATGGCCCTTTGAAAGGTGATGTGACCCTCGCTGTCAAGGACAGAACGCCACAAGATCAAAGATAACAGAGTTTATTGGATTTACAGAACTCAAAATGCCCGTAAAAGACAAGGGCTAGGCAATATTAGCCTCAAAAAGCAAAAAGGGGCAAGAAAAACGTTCAAAAGATAAACCGGATTAAACCGGAGTTTAATCCGGGTAAAATCAAAACAGCTTGCTTCAGCTTGGGAACAAACAAAACAGAAGCTGGGAAACAAAGAGTTCAAAAGAATGTAACTAATTGGCAGCAGATGCCTCTCTGCTGCCAGCACTATGTTTTGAGTAACTTAGAAGTCACTCCTACACACAGCAGGCAAATTTCCAATACAAACACAACAGCCGAGGATTGAAGCAGTAGAGTAGTCCCAGTTCTTTCCGAAGGTCGATAGGCAGAAGCAGACGTTTGCAGTTTTCCAAGTCCAGTAGGAGAATCCGAGCCCGTAGTCAGTTCAGTCCGTAAATCCAGAGTAGCAGATGGCGTCCGTCAAGAAGACGACGGAAGGTCAAAGCTATTGAGATTAAGCAGAGGTTTGCACAAACAAAAGCCCACACAATTCCTCCCGCCGTCTGAACCCAAATTCCAAAACAACTTACGTAATCAGCACACGAAACACACCCGTCTTCAGGAAAACGTCCCACACAGATCCCAAGCGTTTGTCCAGATTACCTTGCCCAACGCAATTTGCTATTGCTCCCAAGCCCCATTTTATGCCAGTTACAATTCCTCATCACTATCAGCTGTTCTCCTTAACCCGGGCGTTTCCTCATCACTTTCCTCATCAGAACTGGAACACCTCTGACTACGCCCCACAGCATCCCCAGCTGTGGATCCCGTCCCATCCCTCCAGCTTGTCCATGGGTCTAGTCCTGAAGGTCCCCAATCATCTTCCATCCCATCATTGCCAGTGGCACCCAATTCCTCCCTTACCCGAGTCCAATCCATCTCATCCTCTTCTGAGCTAACCAGCTCTTCCTCCATTCTCTCTGTAAACCCCTCAAAAGACTCTTCGTCAGATGGTTCTGCAAAGATATCTCGCAGCCTCTTTCTTTCTCGCTCCTCGAGAGTATCTGACTCTCGAGGAGTCTTACGCCCACGTCTGCCAGTAGCAGAGCCATGAGGCTCAATCATAACACTCGCTGAAGATGGGTTTTGTCAGGGTGGTGTGTGCATGATGGGCTAGGTAGTTGAATCTCTCCTCCGTCACTCTGACTGACTTGGTGAGTCAGTTTCTCTTCTCCGCTCACCCGAAGGACCACCTGATGCAGCAGCAAAAGTGGCACTAACTACAGCTGAGTTGTTATTTACTGCTGATCCCAGCAGGTCTAAATACTTTATTTTACATATATATAGAGTTACTAAGTACCATAACTCTCTGGAGACATGGCGCTTCTTCTTGGCTGGGCTGGACTGTTATCTCTACAAGCTAGCACCTCCCGCATTCCTGAGTTATTTATTATTATTATTTACAGTATTTATATTCCGCCCTTCTCACCCTGAAGGGGATTCAGGGCGGATCACATTATATACATATATAGGGCAACCACTCAATGCCCATATACACATAGAACCGAGACAGAGTCAGACAGATGCAGAGGCAATTTAACCTTCTCCTGAGGGGATGTTCGATTCTGGCCACAGGGCGGAGCAGCTGCTTCATCATCCACTCTGACAGCACTTCCTCATTCCAACGTTGTAAATTAGTTAAACTTGCCTCCCCACTTTTATAAGTGGTACCTTATTTCCTACTTGATAGATGCAACTATCTTTCGGGTTGCTAGGCCAGCAACGAGCAGGGGCTATATTTTATTTTTAATTGACGGGTGCTCACCCCGCCACGGGCTGGCCTCGAACTCATGACCTCTTGGTCAGAGTGATTTATTGCAGCAGCTGCTTACCAGCCTGTGCCACAGCCCAATGTTGGATAATAAGGAGGGATTAAGGAAAAACCTAAATAAAGAACAACACTCTGAAAACAGGGGAAATCCAGACAGGAAGCAACCAGGGACAGCTAACACCTCCCAAAAAAAGATTCTCCCAGGCAAGAGGAAGCCACAGGGCCATTAAATGCTAATCAAGGTGATTAATTACAACATCCATGCCTGCTTCCCAACAGACAAGAGCTTTTTCTCCCACCCTGAACATTATTCCAGAGACAAATAAACCCCATTTGTCTTGCTTCCAACAGACGGGTGCTCACCCCGCCACGGGCTGGCCTCGAACTCATGACCTCATGGTCAGAGTGATTTATTGCAGCAGCTGTTTACCAGCCTGCGCCACAGCCCGGGCAGTCAGTTCAAAATGGAAGCCCTGACCTATCGGTCCTGTGGGCAATCAATCAATTGTGCTTAACCCATGCGCTGCTAGAATGCTTTGCCAAAAACACACAGTTGCAAACACCCAACAGCTTAACTTGATATAACATTTCAATCTAATAACATAAACACACACTAACAGGTTTGACACCCCTGATCTCGATAGTCCTGGCTTCCCTGGCCTTGGACAACGATTATTCTTGGTTCAATGTGTTGTCGAAGGCTTTCATGGCCGGGATCACAGGGTTGTTGTATGTTTTTCGGGCTGTGTGGCCATGTTCCAGAAGTATTCTCTCCTGACGTTTCGCCCACATCTATGGCAGGTATCCTCGGAGGTTGGGAGGTATGGAGAAACTCAGCAAGGAAGGTTTGTGTAATAATGTGTTTTTATATTGCTATGTACTGTATGTTGTGTGCTATTGTTGTAAACCACCCTGAGTTCCTTTTGGGAGATAGGGTGGTATATAAATTAAGTTGTTGTTGTTGTTGTTGTTGTTATTATTATTATTATTATTATTATTATTATTATTATTATTATTATTATTATATATCTGTGGAAAGTCCAGGGTGAGAGAAGAACTCTTTGTCAGTTGGAGGCCAGTGTGAATGTTGTAGCCAATCGCCTTAATTAGCATTGAATAGCTTCATCTCCTGACTTCTTCCTGCCTGGGGACATCCTTTGTTCAGAGTCGTTAGCTGCCCCTGGTTGATTTGTGTCTGGAACTCCTCTGTTTTCAGAGTGTTGCTTCCTATTTACTGTTCTGATTTTTTTAGTTTTTTAATACTGGTAGCCAGATTTTGTTTATTTTCATGGTTTCTTCCTTTCTGTTGAAGTTGTCCACATGCTTGTGGATTTCAGTGGCTTCTCTGTGTAGTCTGACATGATCGTTGTTGGAGTGGTCCAGCATTTCTGTGTTCTTGGTTCCTCTGCAGGGCTTGAATCTAGAAGCAGAACATCTCTCTCCGGGGGATTCAGAAGCACTCAAAAGATGACAGTGTTCTCTTGCTTTGCCTTTTTGTTGAAAAGGGAAAAATGCCCCCAAGCATTGGTGGCTCCAAGGGCCTTTTGGGTTCAATTCGCCTTGTCACTAACACAGACAATTTCTGTCACAATAAACTGCACAGAATGGTTAATCTCCCTGGGTAACTGGGGGGGATTAGATTCTGCCCTGGGCTTTTTGCTGGGTGACTGACCCTGAATGGGGACGGGTGCCCCCCGTTTCCTGCCCGCTGGAGAGCTCTCTGGGAGCTTTTGTCCCCACGAAAACCCCAGGCTTTGGAGCATCTCGGTAAAGAGCTGGGCTAATATGGGACAAGAGCCCACAGCGGTGCCAAGACCCCTGTTTCAGCTTCTTCACTCACTGGGAGGTAGCTTTTGCAATGTTGTGTTTTGTGAAAAACCACGCATGCAAATGCAGCTGCCCCTCCACATTTGCGGACAGGAGGGTTTAGAATGTCTTCATATACCAGTTAAAAGAGTTTGGGGTTGTTGTATGTTTTCCGGGCTGTATGGCCATGTTCCAAAAGTATTCTCTCCTGACGTTTCGCCCACATCTATGGCAGGCATCCTCAGAGGTTGTGACGTATGGAGAAACTAAGCAAGGAAGGTTTATATATATCTGTGGAAAGTCCAGGGTGAGAGAAGAACTCTCTTGTTAGAGAGTTACACAGAGAAGCCATTGAAATTCACAAGCATGTGGACAACTTCAACAGACAGGAGGAAACCATGAAAATGAACAAAATCTGGCTACCAGTATTAAAAAAAACTCAAAAATCAGAACAGTAAATAGGAAGCAACACTCTGAAAACAGAGGAGTTCCAGACACAAATCAACCAGGGGCAGCTGACTCTGAACAAAGGATGTCCCCAGCCAGGAAGAAGTCAGGAGATGAAGCTATTCAATGCTAATTAAGGTGATTAGCTACAACATTCACACTGGCCTCCAACTGACAAAGAGTTATTCTCTCCCCCTGGACTTTCCACAGATATATAACAACAACAACAATAATAATAATAATAATAATAATAACAACAACAACTTAATTTATATACCGCCCTATCTCCCAAAAGGAACTCGGGGTGGTTTACAACAATAACACACAACATACAGTACATAGCAATATAAAAACACATTATTACACAAACCTTCCTTGCTTAGTTTCTCCATACCTCACAACCCCTGAGGATGCCTGCCATAGATGTAGGCGAAACGTCAGGAGAAAATACTTCTAGAACATGGCCAGACAGCCCAGAAAACATACAACAACCCTATGCAAGGAAGGCTTATATATCTGTGGAAAAAATGGAAATCAAAGATACAGAATGGGGGACGCCTGGCTTGACAGCAGTGTGTGCGAAAAAGATCTTGGAGTCCTCGTGGACAACAAGTTAAACATGAGCCTACAATGTGATGCGGCAGCTAAAAAAGCCAATGGGATTTTGGCCTGCATCAATAGGGGAATAACGTCTAGATCCAGGGAAGTCATGCTCCCCCTCTATTCTGCCTTGGTCAGACCACACCTGGAATACTGTGTCCAGTTTTGGGCACCGCAGATGAAGGGAGATGCTGACAAGCTGGAAAGCGTCCAGAGGAGGGCAACTAAAATGATTAAGGGTCTGGAGAACAAGCCCTATGAGGAGAGGCTTAAAGAGCTGGGCATGTTTAGCCTGCAGAAGAGAAGGCTGAGAGGAGACATGATAGCCATGTACAAATATGTGAGGGGAAGTCATAGGGAGGAGGGAGCAAGCTTGTTTTCTGCTGCCCTGGAGACTAGGACACGGAACAATGGCTTCAAACTACAGGAAAGGAGATTCCACCTGAACATCAGGAAGAACTTCCTCACTGTGAGAAGGGCTGTTCGACAGTGGAACTCTCTCCCCCGGGCCGTGGTGGAGGCTCCTTCTTTGGAGGCTTTTAAGCAGAGGCTGGATGGCCATCTGTCGGGGGTGCTTTGAATGCGATTTCCTGCTTCTTAGCGGGGGGTTGGACTAGATGGCCTTTGAGGTCTCTTCCAACTCTACTATTCTATGATTCTATGATTCTATAAGTTCCTGGGTGGGGGGAAGAACTCTTTGTCTGTTGGAGGCCAGTGTGAATGTTGTAATTAATCAACTTTCTTAGCATTAAATGGCCTTCCCAGCCTCACATCCTGGCCTGGGGGAATCCTTTGTTCAGAGTCGTTAGCTGGCCCTGATTGATTCCTGTCTGGAATTCTGTTTTCAGAGTGCTACTCCTTATTTGCTCTTCTGATTTTGGAGTTTTCCGTGCTGTATGGCCATGTTGCAGAAGTATTCTTTACTGACGTTTCGCCCACATCTATGGCAGACATTCCCAGAGGTTGTGAGGTATATGGGAAAACTAAGCAAGGAAGGTTTATATATCCGTGAAAAATCCAGGGTGAGAGAAGAACTCTTTTGTCAGTTGGAGGCCAGTGTGACTGTTGTAATTAATCACCTAAATTAGCATTGAAAAGCTTCATCTCCTGGCTTCTTCCTGCCTGGGGTAATCCTTTGTTCAGAGTCGTTAGCTGCCCCTGATTGATTCATGTTTGGAACTCCTCTGTTGTCAGAATGTTGCTTCTTATTTTTGAGTCTTTTTAAATACTGGTAGCCAGATTTTTGTTCATTTTCATGGTTTCTTTCTTTCTGTTGAAGTTGTCCACATGCTTGTGGATTTCAGTGGCTTCTCTGTGTAGTCTGACATACAGTGGAGTCTCACTTATCCAACACTCGCTTATCCAACGTTCTGAATTATCCAACGCATTTTTGTGGTCAATGTTTTCAATACAGTAGAGTCTCACTTATCCAAGCAAAACGGGCCGGCAGAAGCTTGGATAAGCGAATATCTTGGATAATAAGGAGGGATTAAGGAAAAGCCTATTAAACATCAAATTAGGTTATGATTTTACAAATTAAGCACCAAAACATCAAGTTATACAACAAATTTGACAGAAAAAGTAGTTCAATACGCAGTAATGTTATGTTGTAATTACTGTATTTACGAATTTAGCACCAAAATATCACGATATATTGAAAACATTGACTACAAAAACGGCTTGGATAATCCAGAGGCTTGGATAAGTGAGACTCTACTGTACATCATGATATTTTGGTGCTAAATTCGTAAATACAGTAATTACTACATAGCATTACTGCGTATTGAACTTCTTTTTCTGTCAAATTTGTTGTATAACATGATGTTTTGGTGCTTAATTTGTAAAATCATAACCTAATTTGATGTTTAACAGGCTTTTCCTTAATCCCTCCTTATTATCCAACATATTTGCTTAGCCAATGTTCTGCCGGCCCGTATATGTTGGATAAATGAGACTCTACTGTAATACATTTATTTTACTCTATTATTATTATTATTATTATTATTATTATTATTATTATTATTAATACATTTATTATTTTACTCTATTTATTACTTGTATAATTTTCCTGTATTTATTATTATTATTATTGCATGTATTATTTTACTCTATTATTATTAAAAGGATACATAAGCATATTTACATTGAAGAAGATATTCGCTTATCCAAAGTTCTACCGGCCCATTTATGTTGGATAAGTGAGACTCTACTGTATCATCATCTTACTGACTTCTCATATTGATTCTATAATTAATGGTGTTAATTGTTTTTCTAGGAAGTCCTTGACTCTTGATCAATCTGTTATGTTGGATAAGTGAGACTCTACTGTAGTTGTTGGAGTGTTCTGGAACATCGCCATACAGCCCAGAAAACATACAACAACCCTGTGATCCCGGCCATGAAAGCCTTCGACAACACATAAAAAAGTTTGATTTGAAATCTTCTCTACATCTTTTTTTTTTTGTATATATTTTTATTGGAGTGTATAATAAAGAGATAACAACGAAAGAGTGAGAACAATAATTTTGACAGAAAGTGAAGAAAAAAAGGAGTAAAAAAGAGAAAAAGTAAGAAGAAGAAAAAGTAAAATTTCAAAGAAAAAATAAAAAAAAATTTAAAAAGAGAAAAAAAAAGTATAAAAATATAAAAAAGACTTCCATCTTCGCCATAGCGGTTTCCAGTCCATATAGTTGAGTGAGGGTAATACAATAGAAACTATATTGAATTAACCTCTTTATCTGAAGTAAAGAACGAACCCTACCAAAAGGGAGGGATATTGTCCTTATTTATTAGCTTAGTCATTCCTTCTTTACCTTACTATACACTTGCAACAAGTGTCACAGAGATGATTCATCCTTCTTCTTCTTCATTGTTTAACCTTTAATTTCTTTTTCTTACATATTCTTCCACTTTCGACCAATCTGTAAATCTTATCGGGGTCCCCGTGTTTTTTTTAGTAAAAAAGTTAGTTTGTCCATATCCTTTATCTCTTTCACTTTTTGCAGCCATTCTCCCATAGTTGGTGTTTCCTTTAACTTCCATCTTTTGGCAAAACTAATTCTGGCTGCAGTTGTTAAGTATGTAAATATGATATCATCATTATTACCCAAATGGATATCCTGATCCGTTATTCCCAATAAATAATATTCTGCTTTCCTAGGAAAGTTTATTTTGTGGACCTTCTCCCAATACTTTTTTGTTTCTTTACATGACCACCACATGTGAGACTCTACTGTAGTTGTTGGAGTGTTCTGGAACATCGCCATACAGCCCAGAAAACATACAACAACCCTGTGATCCCGGCCATGAATGCCTTCGACAACACATAAAAAAGTTTGATTTGAAATCTTCTCTACATCTTCAGTGTGACTCCATTATCAACCTACCGGATGTTAGGAATGATGGGAGTTGAAGTCCAAAACACCCGGAGGGCCCAAGTTTGCCCATGCCTAATCTACACTGTCGAATTAATGCAGTTTGGCACTACTTGGAAATCTCCATGCCCAAAAAAAGTCAATTTCTTGTTTTGTTTTTCCAAGCTGCTTTGTGCTTAGAGGATCCTGGAACCCAATCTGCCTGGCTTTGTGCGGCAACGAAGTCTGTTTCCTTTGCGTTTCAAGTAAATCAAGGATGGGAGATAACAGTGAGGGCCTTTGTGCTTTGATTTGGCATTTCGGCAAGGAGGGACATCTGCTTGCACTTAGGGTGCTCTTCTCGTCTGCAGGTGATTATGGGGCTTTTACGGCCTCGTGAAAGGATTGGGAGATTTTATGAACTGATAGGAGACCTTTATCAATTCACAAATCCACAAGCCACAGGGAGAGAGAGAGAGAGAGAGAGAGAGAGAGAGAGAGAGAGAGAGAGAGAGAGGGGTGGAGTAGAAGAAAGTATAAAAAGGCAAACTGTAAAAAAGTAAGAAAATATTGCAGCACCCCCCTTTAAAATCTGGCTTTTTAATATGCTGTATATACTTGAGTATAAGCCTAGTTTTTCAGCCTTTTTTTTAAGACTGAAAAAGCCCCCCTCGGCTTATACTCGGGTGAGGGTCCTGGTTGGCTTATATTTGGGTCAGCTTATACTCGAGAATATATGGTACATTTATTATTTTTCTCGATTATTATTGGTATTATTACATTTATTATTTTTCTCTATTATTGTTGCTACTATTACATTTTTTACTCTATTTTTATTATTATTAATACATTTATTATTTCACTCTGATCTTATTAATATTATTGCATTTATTATTTTACTCTGTTATTATAGTAGAGTCTCACTTATCCAAGCTAAACGGGCCAGCAGAAGCTTGGATAAGCGAATATCTTGGATAATAAGGAGACATTAAGGAGAAGCCTATTAAACATCAAATTAGGTTATGATTTTACAAATTAAGCACCAAAACATCATGTTATACAACAAATTTGACAGAAAAAGTAGTTCAATACGCACTAATGCTACTACAGTAGAGTCTCACTTATCCAACACTCGCTTATCCAACGTCCTGGATTATCCAACGCATTTTTGTAGTCAATGTTTTCAATCTATCGTGATATTTTGGTGCTAAATTCGTAAATACAGTAATTACTACATAGCAATACTGCATATTGAACTACTTTTTTCTGTCAAATTTGTTGTATAACATGATGTTTTGGTGCTTAATTTGTAAAATCATAACCTATTTTGATGTTTAATAGGCTTTTTCTTAATCTCTCCTTATTATCCAACATATTCGCTTAGCCAACGTTCTGCCGGCCCGTTTTGTTGGATAAGTGAGACTCTACTGTATTACATTTATTTTACTCTATTATTATTATTATTATTATTATTATTATTATTATTATTATTATTATTATTAATACATTTATTATTTTACTCTATTTATTATTACTTGTATTATTTTCCTACATTTATTATTATTATTATTATATGTATTATTTTACTCTATTATTATTAAAAGGATACATAAGCACATTACATTGAAGAAGATGAGAATAATGATTTGATCAGAGTTGGACAGTCTAATCTTAAATTTGAGCTTTATGTAAATATTCCAAAACATTTAACCTACTGATGCCTCAATTAATGTAATTTTATTGGTATCTATTTTTATTTCTGAAATTTACCACCCTCGGCTTATACTGGAGTCAATGTTTTCCCAGTTTTTTTGTGGTAAAATTAGGTGCTTCGGCTTATATTCGGGTCGGCTTATACTCGAGTATATATGGTAATTACTGCGAAGGAGGACGGAGACACAAATGAAATTGATAGGAGGTAGGATAACTTGATTGTTTTGCATGTTTTCAAACTGTTTTCGAACACTAGCCTCCAATGGTGCAGTGTGTTAAAGCGCTGAGCTGCTGAACTTGCAGACCAAAAGGTCGCAGGTTCGAATCCAGGGAGCCAAATGAGCGCCCGCTGTTAGCTCCAGCTTCTGCCAACCTAGCAGTTCGAAAACATGCAAATGTGAGTAGATCAATAGGTACCGCTCTGGTGGGAAGGTAACGGCGCTCCATGCAGTCATGCCAGCCACAAGATCTTGGAGATGTCTATGGACAACGCCAGCTCTTCGGCTTAGAAATGGAGATGAATAAAAGTGAATAAAACAACATACATATATACATATATAGTTGACGCAATGAATTAAGTGTGAAATATAAGAGTATTGATGTGTTTTAAGAAAACTAATAAAAACGAAATTAAAAAAGAAAAGAAATGGAGATGAGCACCAACCCGCAGAGTCGGGCACGACTGGACTTAACGTCAGCGGAAACCTTTACCTTTGAATAGACTCTCAGAAGCTGGGGCTAACAATGGGAACTCATCCCGTCCATGGATTCAAACCGTCCATGGATTCAGCAAGTTCTGCTCTGCCACTGCGGCCCCTTCTGCATTGTATGCCACCCACATATTTCCAGCCCTGGCATCTTCAAAGTCTTTCTTTGTTGGTAAATAAACCACTATACAAAATCCCAGAATACTTGTAAAGTATCTACACGAACACATGATGGTCTATGTACAAAGAAAATATGTCCAAATAGCACATAATACAGTAGAGTCTCACTTATCCAAGCCTCGCTTATCCAAGCTTCTGGATTATCCAAGCCATGTTTGTATTCAATGTTTTCAATATATCGTGATATTTTGGTGCTAAATTCGTAAATACAATAATTACAACATAACATTACTGTGTGTTGAACTACTTAATTTGATGTTTAATAGGCTTTTCCTTAATCCCTCCTTATTATCCAAGATATTCACTTATCCAAGCTTCTGCTGGCCCATTTAGCTTGGATAAGTGAGATTCTACTGTATTATTAAAGTTACCCGTACAAAGCTCAATTTGGCAGTATCAGATAAAATGAAAAGGAGCAACAGCTCTAACATAAACGTTATCCAAGTCTGATATTGGTTCCAATGTATATAGGCTTCAGGGATACAAAGTCAATGAAAATATCTTCCAAACAAAGTAAACAGACGGTTGGTCATGTTGCTGTATACTGGGACTTTATTTGGACTTTACTTTCGAAGACTTTTTTGAGAGCGGTGCTCCATCATTATTTTCTTCATTCCAGTATACAGCAACATGACCAACCGTCTGTTTACTTTGTTTAGAAGATATTTTCATTGACTTTGTATTCCTGAAGCCTAAATACATTGGAACCAATATCAGACTTGGATAACTGTCGTGTTAGAGCTGTTGCTCCTTTTCATTTTGTCTGGTACTGCCAATTTGAGCTTTGTACGGGGAACTTTAATAATATTACAGTAGAGTCTCACTTATCCAAGCCTCACTTATTCAAGCCTCTGGATAATCCAAGCCATTTTTGCCGTCAATGTTTTCAATATATCGTGATATTTTGGTGCTAAATTCGTAAATACAGCAATTATAACATAACATTTACTGCGTATTGAACTACTTTTTCTGTAAAATTTGTGGTATAACATGATGTTTTGGTGCTTAATTTGTAAAATCATAACCTAATTTGATGTTTTACAGGCTTTTCCTTAATCCCTCCTTATTATCTAAGATATTCGCTTATCCAAGCTTCTGCTGGCCCGTTTAGCTTGGATAAGTGAGACTCTACTGTATATGCTATTTGGACATATTTTCTTTGTATATAGACCATCTTGTGTTTGTGTAGGTAAATAAACCGCTACGAATTGTTGGTGTCAACTAGACCAGATACACTTGGGTACGGGGCAATTTTGGAGGCAATGCTTTTCCAAAGTCCCATTATTCTACTTGGGGGCAAAGAAGTGGGTTGATGGGGTTGTTGTGTTTTCCGGGCTGTATGGCCATATTCCAGAAGTATTCTCTCCTGACGTTTCGCCCATGTTCTGGGAGTGAATACTTCTGCAATATGGCCATACAGCCTGGAAAACACACAACAACTCTGTGATTCCGGCCATGAAAGCCTTTGACAACAAATGAGGTTGATGCCGCTTGAGTTCTTGGATGTGTTCAAGTAGCTGCTTTAGCCCTGGGTCTTTGCAGCAGAGTTTATTTGGAAAAGAACAAATTCACGGAATCTAATGACTTCCAAATGCCTTCTTGTAAAGGGCACCATTGCAACACTCGGCCACCAAGCGTGGAAGTCCGGCAGTGAATCTTTGCTTTCTTTTGAGCGTGTTCTAGAAAGTGGCTCCTTTCCATTTTGTAAAAAAAACCAAAAAAAACCCAACAGATACATATGGTTTAATTCAAAACGGCAACAGAACATTTTCCACCATGTTCTGGACACTATTCAGTTTTGCTTTAATTCAAAGTGCTGGGTCTGGATGGAGTCGGAGGAAACCGTGGCTTGAAAGAAAATCCGAGGAACCATTTGTCGGTTGGAGTAAACAGCAGTGAAGGTATATGGACCAATGGTTTGACTTTTGTAATGGGCATAATTCTTCTTAATTTAAGCATTTAAATATTTGCTTTCCTACCGTTGCCCATTTTCGAGGTAAGTCAGAGTGAAGGAACGTCAATAAAAAGTCCAATAACACAAGCAAAGATAGGATAGGAACAAGAATAAACTTTTAAAAAGCTATATAATGCAGGGATACTGTGAATTTCCCATGTTTTGCACACTTCTATGGTAGTCATCCTCAGATATTGTAAAGGTGATCAGTGATTTCACAACCTCAGAGGATGCCTACCATAGTTGTGGGTGAAACGTTAGGAGAGAATGCTTCTGGAACATGGCTATATAGCCCAGAAAACTCACAGCAACCCAGTGTTTCTGGCGATGAAAACCTTCGATAACATATAACGCAATCACTCCCAGAACATGGATTTTTGGGAGTTGTAGTTGACCTGCATCCAGAGATCACTGTACCCAGACGACGACAGATCTGAAGCAAACTTGGCACACAGACCCCACATGACCAACTTTGAATACAGGCAGGGTTTGGGGGTGATTGACCCACAATTGTGGGAATTGTAGTTCACCCACATTTGGAGATTACTGAACCCAGCCGATAACAGATCTGGAGCAAACTCGGCACACAGACCCCACACGGACAACTTTGAATACTGACAGGGATTGGGGGAAATTGACCTTGATTTTGGGAATTGTAGTTCACCTGCATTTGGAGATTACTGAACCCAGCCGAGGACAGATCTGTAGCAAATTTGGCACACAGATCCAACATGACCAACTTTGAATACTGGTGGGAATTGGGGGAATTTACCTTGATTTTGAGAATTATAGTTCACCCGCATTTGGAGATCACTGAACCCAAACGACAAGAGATCTGTACCAAACTTGGCACATAGACCCCACATGGTCAACTTTGAATACTGGTGGGAATTGGGGGAATTTACCTTGATTTTGAGAATTATAATTCACCCGCATTTGGAGATCACTGAACCCAGACGACAAGAGATCTGTAGCAAACTTGGCACATAGACCCCACATGGTCAACTTTGAATACTGACAGGGATTGGGGGGAATTGACCTTGATTTTGGGAATTGTAGTTCACCTGCATCCAGAGATCACTGAATCCAGACGCCAACAGATCTGGAGCAAACTTGGCACACAGATCCAACATGACTAACTTTGAATACTGGTGGGAATTGGGGGAATTGACCATGATTTTGGGAATTGTAGTTCACCTGCATCCAGAGATCACTGAATCCAGACGCCAACAGATCTGGAGCAAACTTGGCACACAGATCCAACATGACTAACTTTGAATACTGGTGGGAATTGGGGGAATTGACCATGATTTTGGGAATTGTAGTTCACCTGCATCCAGAGATCACTGAATCCAGACGACAACAGATCTGGAGCAAACTTGGCACACAGACCCCACATGGCCAACTTTGAATATTGGCAGAGTTGGGGCTAAATGACTCACAATTTTGGGAATTGTAGTTCACCCACATTCTTATGCATTTTCTAATGGGAGCATTCATAAAAAAGAAAAGCAGACTGACATTTTTGGAATAAATAGTGTTACAAATGATCTAACCCGGGCATCGCCAGGTACCTAAAGCTAGTCTCTATATATAAAAGGGTAATGAAATTTCGGCCTAGGACAAAACAACAAAACTACACATCCCAGAAACACTAAACTTGGCAGCACAACCCCTCATCCATGCCTCTACGTTCATACAACAAAAATAAAATAAAAATAAAATCCTAATTAGAGTGAGAGGAATAATTGTTTTTATCCAATTGCTGCCAGTTAGAAGGCTAAGCTCCGCCCACTTGGTCTCCTAGCAACCCACTCAGCCCAGGGGACAGGCAGAGTTAGGCCTCACTTAGGCCTCTTCCACAGATTATCTAAATTGCACTGGATTATATGGCAGTGTAGACTCAAGGCCCTTCCACACAGCTATATAACCCATTTAGAATCTTATATTATCTGCTTTGTACTGGATTATCTTGACTCCATACTGCCATATAATCCACTTCAGTGTGCAGTCAGACACAACTGGACTTAATGTCAGGAGAAAACCTTTACCCTTTACCTTAACTACCACCAATTCCTCAATACTTTATTTCCCATACCACCAGACTTCGCCACAGCAACGCGTGGCCGGGCACAGCTAGTATAATATAAACAATCCAGGATTATTCTCTGTAGACCAAAATCTTCCTGTTTTTATCCCGTGTGAGAAGTCCAAAGGCAGCCTGCCACACATGGTGAGATGGCGCTGGTTGCAAAATCTTTGGCGGGACCCGCAAAACCAGCCTTCGTTGTGTCTCAGCTCCAGGCAAAATTTATTTTCTGGGATTAATGTTGCTTTTATGCTCTTGAGCGGCGGCCAAGCCTCTTCCCCAGCCCTGGATTCCCATTACTGTCTGGCAGCCTTTTAACACAATCACTCACAGCTCTGAGCTTTGCAATCGGAAAGCCGGACCCGGATCGGAAAGGTTGGCGAGGTCAGGCGGATTTGGGAAAAGTCTCCTTTTCCATGGGGCCACCCCAGAAATTCAGAGGCGTTGGGAAAGATGTCCTCAGTTGGCGCACCTGCTTTTTGCGAACTTAAAATCACCCTCTTCACCCATCAGTGGCCTTATAAAACATCTATGTGCATAAATGTTGTTACCTTCCATTTAGTTGACTTGGATGTATGGCCTCCTTATGAATGTGTGATCTCCAAGGGGTGCATCTACATTGCAGAATTAATGCAGTTTGACACCACTTTAATTGCCATGGCTTCGCCCCGGTGGCTCAGTGTGTTAAAGCACTGAGCTGCTGAACTTGCAGACCGAAAGATCCCAGGTTCAAATCCTGGGAGCGGAGTGAGCGCCCGCTGTTAGCCCCAGCTTCTGCCAACCTAGCAGTTCGAAAACATGCCAATGTGAGTAGATCAATAGGTACCGCTCCGGCAGGAAGGTAACACCGTTCCGTGCAGTCATGCCGGAGGTGTCTACGGACAACGCCGGCTCTTCGGCTTAGAAATGGAGATTAGCACCAACCCCCAGAGTTGGACACTACTGGACTTAACGTCAGGGGAAACCTTTACCTTTACCTTTTAAATGCTATAGAATCCTTGGAATTGTAGTTTTGCAAGGTCGTAGCCTAGGCTTTGAATCTGTTTTCATGTTTTTTTAACTGTGAATTTTTAAAGACTGTTTATATTTAGTTCTGTTTTTAAATGTTTGTATATTTGTATCTTTTGAATTGACTGCCAAGGCTCGTATGTTAAACCACTTTGAGTCCCTTTCGGAAGAGATAAAGTGGGGTATAAATAAATATACCCCTCCTTGCTCTCCTTCAGGCGGCAGGTTAAAATATTTTTGTTCAGGAAGGCTTTTAAAGAAGAAGATTTTAAAGACCATCAGGGACCGCTGTGGTTTTATATGCTTTTAATGATGTTTAAAAGGTAAAGGGGGGGTTGGTCTCATCTCCATTTCTAAGCCAAAGAGCTGGAGTTGTCCATAGACGCCTCCTAGGTCATGTAGCCGGCATGATTACATAGAGCGCTGTTATCTTCCCGCCTGGAGTGGTACCTATTAATCTACTCACATTTGCATGTTTTCGAACTGCTAGGTTGTCAGAAGCTGGGGCTAACAGCGGGAGCTCACTCTGCTCCCCGGATTTGAACCGCTGACCTTTCAGTCAGCAAGTTCAGCAGCTCAGTGGTTTAATCTGCTGCACCACCAGGAGCTCCTTTAATGTTGTTTAATATTTTAATATTTGTTTATTTGTATATTTTAAGTTGTATTGCAATGCTTTTAGTTGTGAGCCATGTTGAGTCTCTGTATGGAGAGAAAAAGTGGGATATAAATAATAATAATAATAAAAATACAGTAGAGTCTCACTTATCCAAGCTTCTGGATTATCTAAGCCATTTTTGTAGTAAATGTTTTCAATATATCATGATATTTTGGTGCTAAATCTGTAAATACAGTAATTACAACATAACATTACTGCATATTGAACTACTTTTTCTGTCAAATTTGTTGTATAACATGATGTTTTGGTGCTTAATTTGTAAAATCATAACCTAATTTGATGTTTAATAGGCTTTTCCTTAATCCCTCCTTATTATCCAAGATATTCGCTTATCCAAGCTTCTGCCTGCCCGTTTAGCTTGGATAAGTGGAAAAATATTTTACCCCACAAATTAGCACAATAAGGCAATGTCAATTCACTGTAGATTTAATGCAGCACTATAATAATAATATAACAATAATAATAGCAGCCAAACTGCATTAAATCTACAGTGAATTGACATTGCCTTATTGTGCTAATTTGTGGGATAAAATATTTTTCCACAGCAACTGACACTTTGGATGCATCTACACTATAGAATTAATGCAGTTTGATGCCACTTGAACTGCCATGGCTCAATCCAATGGGAACCCAGGGTTTGTAGCTTGGAAAGCACTCTTTGGCAGAGAAAGCTAAACATACAACTCCCATGATTCCATAGCATTGAGCCATGGTAGTTCAAGTGCAATAATTTGACAGTGTAGATGCACCCATTTGCTTACTTCCAACTCGAGTAGATTCAATCAACAGCGACTCAAGACATAGGCAAATCCCATTGATTTAATGGGCCTTTCTTGGGGGTTTCCTTTGTAGGGCCTCTTGGGATGACACCTGACATTGTGAGAGAATAATAATTTAAAGAAAGATGGAAAGGAAAAGGAGGGAGGGAGGAAAAACGAGAAGAAAAACATAGCAGCAGATGGAGGAAGTGCCTGACTCCCTTCTTGGAACGTTTTCACAAACCGAGAGAGCACGAAATGTAAACTCTGCTGACAAAGAGAAAACTCCAGCAGCCCATAAGTGGTCACTATTTATGAAGACGAGGATGTCTTTCCAGGGAAGATGGATGATGAGGTCTGCATGGGAAAGCTGGAGGAGGAAAACCACCACGAGAACATGTGTGGTCTCTTCTATTTCACTGCTTGGCCCAGGGGTCAATGAATCTTAGTGGTGGCCTTGGCCACTTGGGTCAATGGAGGCATCTACGCTGTAGCATTAATACATTTTATCCAACTTGGTTCATTGCTATCGAATCCTAAGTGTTGTCGATGGTCTGATCCATGGATACAAAATCCATGGACACAGAAAAGAGACTTTGGGCACATCTACATTGTAGAATGCATTCAGTTTGAAGCCACTTGAACTGCCATTGTTGTCGAACACAGACTCCCCCCTCCCGGGGTCAAAATATAATAATAATAATAATAATAATAATAATAATAATAATAATAATAATAATAATAATTCACTGCACCCTCGCAGTGATGTTGACCGGCTATATCTGCCTAGAAGATCAGGGGGCAGAGGACTCTTACAAGTAAAACAAGCAGTCAAAGAAGAAGAACATGCCCTGGCAGAATATGTCAAGCAAAGTGAAGAACCTGCTTTGATTGAAGTCAAAAATCAGAAACTCCTCAAAACACAGCAGACAAAAAACCAGTACAAGAAAACCGCACTACAAACTAGAGCTGACAGCTGGCACAACAAAACACTGCATGGAAAGTTCCTTGACAAAATTGAAGGAAAAGCTGATCAGGAGAAGACCTGGCTCTGGCTCACGAATGGGACCCTGAAGAAGGAGACAGAAGGCCTGATCCTTGCAGCCCAGGAGCAAGACATCAGGACAAAGGCAATTAAGGCCAAGATTGAAAAATCAGCTGATGACCCAAAATGCAGACTGTGCAAGGAAACCGACGAAACCATTGATCATATCCTCAGCTGCTGTAAGAAAATCGCACAGACAGACTACAAACAGAGGCACAACTATGTGGCCCAAATGATTCATTGGAACTTATGCCTCAACTACCACCTCCCAGCAGCAAAGAACTGGTGGGATCACAAACCTGCAAAAGTATTGGAAAATGAGCACGCAAAGATACTGTGGGACTTCCGAATCCAGACTGACAAAGTTCTGGAACACAACACACCAGACATCACAATTGTGGAAAAGAACAAGGTTTGGATCATTGATGTTGCCATCCCAGGTGACAGTCGCATTGACGAAAAACAACAGGAAAAACTCAGCCGCTATCAGGACCTCAAGATTGAACTTCAAAGACTCTGGCAGAAACCAGTACAGGTGGTCCCGGTGGTGATGGGCACACTGGGTGCTGTGCCAAAAGATCTCAGCCGGCATTTGGAAACAATAGACATTGACAAAATCACCATCTGCCAACTGCAAAAGGCCACCCTACTGGGATCTGCACACATCATCAGAAAATACATCACACAGTCCTAGACACTTGGGAAGTGTTCGACTTGTGGTTTTGCGAAACGAAATCCAGCATATCTATCTTGTTTGCTGTGCCATACAACAACAACAATAATAATAATAATAATAATAATACGTCACAAATGGGACACTGAAGAAGGAGACAGAAGGCCTGATCCTTGCAGCCCAGGAGCAAGCCATCAGAACAAATGCCATTAAGGCCAAGATCGAAAAATCAGCTGATGACCCAAAATGCAGACTGTGCAAGGAAACTGCACAGCTGGCTGCTAACCAGCCTGCGTCACATGCTGTTGAATTAACACAGTTTAATACCACTTTAACTCCAAAGACTCAATGCTATAGGATCCTGGGAATGGTAACTTTAAAGGTATTTCGTCTGCCAAAGAGGGCTGGTGCCTCACCAAACTACACCTCCATAGTATTGGGTGACGGCAGTTCAAGTGATGTCAAACTGCATTAATTCTATGACTGATCATTAAAACATTTGTTTAGGTGGGGGGGAAATGAATTTGGCGGGCCAGAGACAAAGGCTACCGTATATACTCAAGTATAAGCCGACCCGAATATAAGCCGAGGCACCTAATTTTACCACAAAAACAACTGGGAAAACATTGACTCCAGTATAAGCCGAAATACCAATAAAATAACATTAATTGAGGCATCAGTAGTTTAAATGTTTTTGAATCTTTACATCAAACTGTAATTTAAGATATGAATGTTCAACTCTGATTAAATCATTATTTTCATCTTCTTCAATGTAAATGTGCTTATGTATCCTTTTAATAATAATAGAGTGAAATAATAAATGTAATAATAAATAGAGTAAATTAAGAAATGTATTAATAATAATAACAATTGAGGGAAATAAATGTAAAGGTAACAACAATAATAGAGTAAAATAATAAATGTAATAATAATAATTAATAGAGGAAAATAATAAATGTAACAATACCAATAATAATAGAGAAAAATAATAAATATACCATATATACTTGAGTATAAGCCGATCTGATTATAAGCCCACCAGGACCCTCACCCGAGTATAAGCCGAGGAGGGTTTTTTTAGTCCTAAAAAAGGGCTGAAAAACTAGGCTTATACTCGAGTATATACAGTATTTAACATTGAGCCATGATAGTTAATGTGGTCTCAAATTAATTCTATATAGATGCAGTCCACGAGTTTATTTATTTTATTTATTTCTATAATTTCTACCCCGGCCTTCTCACCCGGGGGGACTCAGAGCGGCTTACAGACTGGTAATTTATGCCGATACACCATAGTACAATAAAATAAACATTAAAACAGTTATAATATACAATATACAAAATTTAAAATAGTGCAAAGTGCTTATGCCATTCATCCACCTATTTTGGGCAACTAATCCAAGAATCATTGAGCCAATTGTTTCCCAAGTTCTAAGAAACCAAAGTATTGTATCGGATGGAGACGCACATCTTTTGTAACCCTCCTGTTCAAGAGTAAATTGGGCCTTTCCAGGTGTGGAAACTTTATTATTATTATTTTTTGCACAATCCAAATGCTTGCAATCCATCTTCATCATTCATCACCCTCTTGTCGGGAAGGAGGGATTTTTTTTCCTAAGGACATAGAACTGCTGCTCTGTATGAGCCCTTTTTTGAAATCGTGTATATTTATACTAAGGTGCCGGTTAGCAAGAGCCTTGGCATGGAACAAAACCAGCTGTGAGAAGCTAATGGAGGCTCCAGCCCTGCCTTTGGTGCGAGTCTTTCCATGGCCCCGTCTCCGTCAAAATAACCCTCCGAAAACCAAACACGCTTGGCCTGGTGTTGATTAACTCCAGACCAACTTGTCGGGGAAAAGGAGAGAGAGTGGAGGGAAATCCCTCTTGCTGACAGGTTAAAACAAATATTACAAAGAGGGAACAGTCTTCTTGAAGACTCTGGTGATGGTGGCTGAAAGGAGCTCCATCTTCCAAAGTCCTGGAGGGTTTTTCTTTGGGTCCCTTCTATATGCATATAATGCAGTTTAACTGCACTGAAAACAGACAAGAGTTCTTTCTCCCACCCTGGACATTCCTGAAATAATAATAATAATAATAATAATAATAATAATAATAATAATAATATATCTGCCTAGAAGATCAGGGGGCAGAGGATTCTTACAAGTAAAACAGGCAGTCAAAGAAGAAGAACATGCCCTGGCAGAATATGTAAAGCAAAGTGAAGAACCTGCTTTGATTGAAGTCAAAAATCAGAAACTCCTCAAAGCACAGCAGACAAAGAATCAGTACAAGAAAACCGCACTACAAACTAGAGCTGACAGCTGGCACAACAAAACATTGCATGGAAAGTTCCTTGACAAAATTGAAGGAAAAGCTGAGAAGGAGAAGACCTGGCTCTGGCTCACGAATGGGACCCTGAAGAAGGAGACAGAAGGCATGATCCTTGCAGCCCAGGAGCAAGACATCAGAACAAAGGCAATTCAGGCCAAGATCGAAAAATCAGCTGATGACCCAAAATGCAGACTGTACAAGGAAACCGACGAAACCATTGATCATATCCTCAGCTGCTGTAAGAAAATTGCACAGACAGACTACAAACAGAGGCACAACTATGTGGCCCAAATGATTCATTGGAACTTATGCCTCAAGTACCACCTCACAGCAGCAAAGAACTGGTGGGATCACAAACCTGCAAAAGTATTGGAGAATGAACATGCAAAGATACTGTGGGACTTCCGAATCCAGACTGACAAAGTTCTGGAACACAACACACCAGACATCACAGTTGTGGAAAAGAAAAAGGTTTGGATCATTGATGTTGCCATCCCAGGTGACAGTCGCATTGACGAAAAACAATAGGAAAAACTCAGCCGCTATCAGGACCTCAAGATTAAACTGCAAAGCCTCTGGCAGAAACCAGTACAGGTGGTCCCGGTGGTGATGGGCACATTGGGTGCCGTGCCAAAAGATCTCAGCCGGCATTTGGAAACAATAGACATTGACAAAATCACGATCTGCCAACTGCAAAAGGCCACCCTACTGGGATCTGCACGCATCATCCAAAAATACATCACACAGTCCTAGACACTTGGGAAGTGTTCGACTTGTGATTTTGTGATACGAAATCCAGCATATCTATCTTGTTTGCTGTGACATAATAAAATAATAATAATAATAATCATCATCATCATCATCATACCCGCAGATCCCAGTCGGGTGGTCTTTTGCATTTGGCAGATCGTAATTTTATTAATGTCTGTTGTTTCCAAATGCTGGCTGAGCTCTTTTGGCCTGGCACTCAATGTGCCGATCACCACCGGGACCACCTGCACTGGTTTCTGCCAGAGTCTTTGAAGTTCAATCTTGAGGTCCTGGTAGTGGCTGAGTTTTTCCTGTTGTTTTTCGTCAATGCGACTGTCACCTGGATGGCGACATCAATGATCCAAACCTTCCCCCCCCCCCCCCCACAACTGTGATGTCTGGTGTGGAGCAGTTAAGCCCCCCCCCCACCATGTCAAGGTGGCACCTGCGGGGGGGGGGGATTATTATTATTATTATTGCACAGTTGCTATGTTATTAAGCTTGGGATATGGAGGTGGGAAACTTCTGGAAAAGGAAGGGTTCTGGTATCTTCCTTCCCTAAAATCTCCAAACCAGTTTTGAGTTTAGCTTTAAGAAAGAAAGAAAGAAAGAAAGAAAGAAAGAAAGAAAGAAAGAAAGAAAGAAAGAAAGAAAGAAAAGAGAAAAATACCAGGAAAAAAGTTACCGTGATTGATGGCCTTTGAAGCCCAAGCCTCTCGCTAGGTAGTTTTAATCGATTCTCCATCAGCACTGCGTACTGATGCTCTTTAGTTACTCAACGGGGAACCGAAATGGGGAATTTTAAAGAATTATACATACGAAGAGGGAAACATCCATTTGCCTGGCCTAAGCAAAATCCGCAATCGTTCGGAAGTCCCTGCTCTCCAAAGTCATAAATCATCAGCGATTACACTTCTGTTACAATTCAAAAACACAGCCCAAAATGTGAGCCATTCCCCTTTCTCTGGAAAAACAGCTGGGATTTGGCTCCTGTCGCAACTACTACTCCAAATCGTGCTGTTTCCTCTTGTATATAGTTTCCTACTTGAGCCTCCTTCAATACGGTGCCTCCGGCAACATCTATCATCCCCAGAGTGTGTATCTAAGACTATGGGAGTTGTAGTACATCAAATGGTGCCTTCTTGGATGTCCATTTGGAGATGTATTTTTCTGCACTGAGCACTTTTCTTTGCACAAGAAAACACAGTTTTCCTCCGCAGCAACAACACATTAGGACATTTGAGTACAGGGAGAATTCTGTGGAGGAATATTAGTTTTCTCCTTTGGTGCGGAGAAAACGACTTTAATTATTCATCCTCACAGCGGAGGACAAAACAGTGAAAGGTTTGCACTCCCCAGTCTGGAGTGTCAAGAAATGATCCAAGGTACTGAGCCGAGTTGTTCATATTGGATCATTTTGTGATGAACAGAACATAAACAAACGCTGAACAAGATGTGTATATCTGCAAGGAATACATGCAGTTCTAGCAAGTGTATGAACAACATTGATGAGTTGGAGTTGAGTGCATAACAAAATATTTACTTTAGGAAAACGTTCAAGATTGCTCAGAAAAATTCATGCACCTTCTTGGATATGATAGTACAGAACCTGGATGGCTCTTCTAGGTAGAAGCTGAAGTATCTTCAGTTTGATGTGTTGTCACTGGGTTGCTGTGAGTTTTCAGGGCTGTATGGCCATGTTCCAGAAGCATTCTCTCCTGATGTTTTGCCCACATCTATGGTAGGCATCCTCAGAGGTTGTGAGGTCTGTTGGAAACTAGGCAATGTCCAGGGTGGGAGAAAGAACTCTTATCGGTTTAAGGAAAGTATGAATGTTGCAATTGGCCACCTTGATTAGCACTGAATAGCCTTGCAGCTTCAAAGCCTGGCTGCTTCCTGCGGTAGACTCCTGCAGAGGTGACAGTATTCCTTTGAAGATCCACAAGCATATTGACAATTTCTAGAGAAAGTCGGAAACAATGAAAATGAACCAAACCTGGCTATCAGTATTTTAAAACAACCAACTCTAATATCAGGACAGGAAATAAAGAACAACACTCAGGAAACTGAGAAATTCCAGAAGGAAACAATCAGGGCCAGCTAACAGCTCCCAACAAAGGATTCCCCCAGGCAGGAAGCAGCCAGGTTTTGAAGCTGCAAGGCCATTCAATGCTAATCAAGGTGGCCAATTGCAACATTCCCACTTGCCTCCAACGGAGAAGAGTTCTTTCTCCCTCCCTGGACATTAGTCCATGTTAATGTGGGATTTGTGTATTGGTAGTGTTCAAATGAAATTTGTGTCTTGCCTGTATTGCATACTGATTGCATCATCCAGAGTGTAACATAGTCTGGAAAGAGTTAATTAGTGAGAAGCTGTGATGTCCTTGATGTGTGGCTGGAACCAGGGAGTGTCCTGACACAAGTGTGTGTGCATTGCTGATTGCATCAGTTCAGATCTGTTCTGTTCTGCTCTGAGTTGAGTCGAGTGCTGTCTGCTGAGAGTCAAGTCCTGTGTCCATTGTCTACAAGTCTGTTTGTCTTGATTACTGCTTTCAGTAAAACTTGTATATAGTTTTACCATCGTCTCTGATGTCATTTTGTTCAGCGTTCCACTGACTCCATCCAACTGCTGTTGCGCTGCGTAAATTACTCTGACAGTCCACAGCTATATAAATCCCGGGGCCCCTGGTGGCATAGTATGTTAAAGCGCTGAGCTGCTGAACTTGCAGACCGAAAGGTCCCAGGTTCAAATCCTGGGAGTGGAATGAGCGCCCGCTGTTAGCCCCAGCTCCTGCCAACCTAGCAGTTCGAAAACATGCAAATGTGAGTAGATCAATAAGTACCGCTCCGGTGGGAAGGTAAGGGTGCTCCATGCAGTCATGCCGGCCACATGACCTTGGAGGTGTCTACGGACAACGCTGGCTCTTAGGCTTAGAAATGGAGATAAGCATCAATTCCCAGAGTCGGACACGACTGGACTTAACGTCAGGGGAAACCTTTACCTTTACCTATATCAATGATGGGCAACCTTTTGCACTTGTATGTTGTTTTTATGACTGTTTTTATTGTTGCTGATGTTTTATTGTTGGGATATTTGTTTTATTGTCTTGTTGTTGTTACATTGTTGTGTTGGGCAAGGCCCCATGTAAGCCGCCCCGAGTCCCTTCGGGGAGATGGGGCGGGGTATAAGAATAAAGTTGTTGTTGTCGTTGTTGTTATTATTATTATTATTATTATTATTATTATTATTATTATTAGTATTATTATAAAACCACTGGACCAAATCACACCAAATTTGGCCACAAAAGACATTAGTCATCCAAGCAATCTGCATGCAGCAGCGTGTCAGCAAAAATGGCTAGGCGTGTCAGTGCTGACACGTGTGTCATAGGTTGGCCATCATTGACCTATATAAACCCCACTTGCCTAGTTTCCAACAGACCTCACAACCTCTGAGGATGCTTGCCATAGATGTGGGTGAAACATCAGGCGAGAATGCTTCTGGAACATGGCCAGACAGTCCGGAGGACTCACAGCAACCCAATCTTAAGTTTAAATATACACATTCCTTGCACCTTGGCCTGGATCTTTTGACCCAAATCAGGATTTTAATATTATTGTCTATATTGACTTTTATGACTGTTTTTAATCATGTTGAAGTTTTACTGCTCAGTTTAATGTTTTATCTGATTTGTGCTGTCGTGTCTGGGCATGGCCCCATGTAAGCCGCCCTGAGTCCCTCCGGGGAGATGGGGCGGGATATAAGAATAAAATTATTATTATTATTATTATTATTATTATTATTATTATTATTATTATTATTATTATTATTATATTATTACTCCTTTGCCGAAGAGCCATTCCCCTTAAATGTTAAGATGTTTAAAAACGGGGGTATCAGCTACACTTGGAAAGCATGCATTAAATCTTAATGAAATCCAAGAAAACAGCGGCAGCCGCAGAGGGAAAGGGACAAAATAGCCCTATTCCACAAGGCAAGTTTCTGTAATAATAATAATTGCAGTGATAAATTACAATAATGAACTCCTCTGGGCGTTAGATAACAACAAGCCGGATTGATACTGAAGCCGTGGGAGGGACATGTTCCTTAATTAAAAATCTATCCGGGGGCATTTAGGAAGGGAGCGTGGGAGCAAAGGGACACACAGAATGCCTTCCTTGAAGGACTGAGGACCAATATCAAGGCAGGCTTCAAAGGGAGATTTTCAAGTCATTTTGACCGTAGTATTTCAGCCAGCTCAATCTGTTTTTCATTGATTTCTTCCTATTTTTGTTTGCAGTCTTTAGTGTACTGATATACCTCCTTCTTGTTTATCAGGGCTATGGTTACTGACGTTCACTGTTTTGCGATCTGAAGAAATATTGTAATTTAGAATGAGTCTCCCATTTGCCATCAATGTCTATTTGAAGGCATTTTCAAATTGTTAGCAATATGATCCATGTTCCTTGGATACAGGAAACCATGGGTGGTAATGAACTCTATTGAATTGGGCATCTTCAGGTTATGATGGTGCTGCCTCAGAGGACCTGCAAAATAATAGCAAACCCAACTGAAATGGACATCTTCAGGTTATGATGGAGTTGCCTTGGAGGACCTACAAAATCCTAGTGAACCCTATTGAAATGGACATCTTCAGGTTGTGATGAAGTTGTCTTGGAGGACCTACAAAATCCTAGTGAATCTTATTGATATTGACATCTTCAGGTTATGATGGAGTTGCCTTGGAGGATCTACAAAATCCTTGCGAACTCTATTGAAATGGACATCTTCAGGTTGTGATGGAGCTGCCTTGAAGGACCTACAAAATCCTAGTGAACCCTATTGAAATGGACATCTTCAGGTTGTGATGGAGTTGCCTTAGAGGATCTACAAAATCCTTGTGAACTCTATTGAAATGGACATCTTCAGGTTGTGATGGAGTTGCCTTGAAGGACCTACAAAATCCTAGTGAACCCTATTGAAATAGACATCTTCAGGTTGTGATGGAGTTGCCTTGAAGGACCTACAAAATCCCAGTGAACCCTATTGAAATGGACATCTTCAGGTTGTGATGGAGTTGTCTTGGAGGACCTACAAAATTCTAGTGAACCCTATTGAAATGGACATGGTCAGGTTGTGATAGAGCTGCCTTGGAGGACCTACAAAATAAGAACGAACCCTATTGAAATTGACATCTTCAGGTTATGATGGAATCGCCTTGGAGGACATACAAAATCCTAGTGAATCCTATTGAAATGGACATCTTCAGGTTATGATGGACTTGCCTTGGAGAACCTACGAAATTCCAACTTGCAAGGTCCTCCAGTGGGACTCTATGGATAAGAGTGAACCCTACTGAAATGAACATCATTAGCCAGAAGTTATGAGACATCTTCTCAAGAAACTTAAGGCTCTTCCAGACAGGCCCAATATCCAAGGATCTGATCCCAGATTTTCTATTTATTCCAGATTATCTGCCGTTGCAGACTCACATAATCCAGTTTAAAGCAGGGATCAGATCCTGGGATATAGGGCATTTACAAGGTCCTCCAGGGTCAACTGTAAATAGACCCTCAGGTATGCTTTCTCAGGATTACACTTAGCACTTTAAGTACTACACCTGCTGTGTAATTACCCCTCCCTGATGACTTGACATTTTTTCTGCACCTTGGCCCAGATCTTTTGATCCAACTCATGATTTTAACATTATTTTGTATATTGACCTATTATGACTGTTTTATCCATGTTGATGTTTTACTGTTGGCTGATTTGTTATTGTTTTTGTTTTGATTTTGTGCTGTTGCGTCCGGGCATAGCCCCATGTAAGCCACCCCGAGTCCCTTCGGAGAGATGGGGTGGGGTATAAGAATAAAGTTGTTGTTGTTGTTGTTGTTGTTGTTGTTGTTGTTGTTGTTGTTGTTGTTATTATTATTATTATTATTATTATTATTATTATTATTATTATTATAGAATTGCTTGAGGACTGAGATGACTGAGATGATGGTTCCCGAGGTGCACAGTCCATGTGGTATACTATAATTTCTCATAAAGGCCCATGAGGCTTGAGATGTTGATTGATCCTTCATTGCTTGCTTCTCACAAGTGCTATTCAGTAAAACAAATGGCTGACTGGGGCTAAAAGGATCCCCAAGTGAGGCCTGAGCAGAACTCAGGTATTTGTCGTTGTGAAGGATGCGCCTTGGATCTGGAGATGGATAAACACTTCCCAGGTTTCCTCCCTGCCACGGTCAACAATAGAGAAGGAATCGGGAGGCGGAAACCCTTGAGAGAAAACACAGCTGAGAAATGTCTCCAGGAGAGGAGAGCTGCCCTTTGCATTGATCCCTGCGTTTGGGCGAGATTGTGGAGGGCAGCTCTTAATTAAAAGGGGCTCCGGCAAGCATCGGAGACAAGAAAGAGAGATTGCCATACAAGCAAAGCTGCTGTACTGACAACAAGGAACACGGTGGCCTTTCGAAAGGTCCTCAGAGTGATTTCAGGCACGGTTCTCTCATCCCCAACAAGGGACAGAGTGCATATTTCACTGGATACTTGGGGTGGAAACGCTTGGACTCTCCAGATGTTTTTAATGCCAACTTCGCCGTCCTAGTCAATATTGTCAATGGTAAGGGATGATGGGAATCATAGTAGAAAGCATATAGAGGGCCAAAAATTTGTCATCCTGTCTTTCTATCAAGTATTAACCAAAGTATTTGTCAAGTAGGTGATATATCCTATGGGGTGAAGACAAGGATCCAAAGTAGTTGGGTACTGATTCACTGGCCAACACACACTTTGGTTGCCTCAAATGTTATTTATTTATTTACAACATTTATACCCCGCCCTTCTCACCTGAGGGGACTCAGGGCGGCTCAAAAAAAATTGGCAAAATTTAATGCCCGAGAAATACAATCATAAAAGCAAAACAATACATATAAATCCATTAAAACATTATTAAAATCTATATACAGTAGAGTCTCACTTATCCAAGCTAAACGGGCCGGCAGAAGCTTGGATAAGCAAATATCTTGGATAATAAGGAGGGATTAAGGAAAAGCCTATTAAACATCAAATTAGGTTATGATATTTACAAATTAAGCACCAAAACATCATGTTATACAACACATTTGACAGAAAAAGTAGTTCAATACACAGTAATGTTATGTTGTAATTACTGTATTTATGAATTTAGCACCAAAACATCACGATATATTGAAAACATTGAATGCCTATTAAACATCAAATTAAGTAGTTCAACACACAGTAATGTTATGTTGTAATTATTGTATTTACGAATTTAGCACCAAAATATCACGATATATTGAAAACATTGAATACAAAAATGGCTTGGATAATCCAGAAGCTTGGATAAGCGAGGCTTGGATAAGTGAGACTCTACTGTATATAAAAGAGTGATGGAATCACAGCACCAGACAAAACAACAAAACTACAGGCCCCCCAACCTTGAAATTTGACAACACAACCCATCATCCACGCCTCTAGGTTGATACAACAAAAAGAAAAGAAAAATAAAGTCCTAATTAGAGGGAGAGGAATAATTGCTTTCATCCAATTGCTGCCAGTTAGAAGGCTAAGCTCCTCCAACTTGGTCTCCTAGCAACCCAATCAAAAATAATTAAAAACACTAAAAAATAATTAAAAACACTAAAAAATTAATACAATAAAATACTATGATAACAGAAAATAACTAAAAATAATACAAGAAAATAATAAAATATAATAAATAAAAAGATAACTTACAATAAAATTAATTAAAAAATACAAATAACGTCAAATAAAAATTACACAACATTTTTTAACCAATACCACCACCACTTTGCCACAGCAACGCGTGGCCGGGCACAGCTAGTACATTATAAAACCTTAAAAACATATATAAAATTATTTCCACTCGTCCAAAATCCTCATGCTTCATCCTTAAATCAGGCCATGTCTACTTTATGGTTTACTCATCAAAAGCTTGGGCACACAACCACGTTTCCACGGCCCTCCTGAAACCCAGAAGGGTTAGGAACCTGTTGGATATCTCCAGGGAAGTAGTTCCACAGCTGGGGAGCCATTACCATGTTAGCCCTATTTTTGGGTATATTTATTTATTTATTTATTTTATTGCATCACTTCTACCCCGCCTTTCTCACCTATCAGGGGAATCAGGGCGGCTTACAATATAAACACACACATCAAAAAACAGTTTTCATCAAATTTAACCTGCTGATTCCAAAAATGGTTCCAGCTCCTCCCCCACTTTCCATTCTCACCAATACATCCTCAGTCAGACTGCACTGACAAATGACACCACAGTCATTACTCAGCTGAATGCAGCGGTTCTTAGACTTTATTCTATAGACACAAGTTATTTACAAGTTGCAAAGTCCATCGCTCATAGGAGACATGCTCTCTCCTTGCTGATCAGTGAAGCTCACAAACTCGATAACAGCACATTCCACAGCAGAAAAGACAAATGTCCTCTCAGACATTTGCATAGCTCTTGCAGGCTATCACTCAAAACCGGCCTGCTATTAACATTTAAGTTGCTGGAAAAACATGTCGGGTATACTCAGTTGCAAACCTCAAACCATAAAAACACTTGACTCATCATTTCACCCTTACACCAACATGGTTTTCCTGCTTCTTGGCAGGGGTTGGACTAGATGGTCCGTGGGGTCTCTTCCAACTCTATGATTTCTTTTTAAAAAAATAGTTTTTATTGAATTTAAAATTTTTCATACAATAATTACTTTTATCACATAGCAGATATATAATGTTACCTACAATGCTTGCATAATTATTTTATATCTATTGTTGATTTATATCTACTACAATGTTAACATTTTTTCCATCTATATTTCTTCACCACTGTGTATTCCCCCCCCCTCCCACCCCGAGCCACTTCTTATGTATTGTCTAACCAAAATCTCATTTCTTCCTGAGGCGGTAGCCCTCCATCACTTTTTTGAAGTCCTTTCTCAATAAATTTCCCCCATACATCCTCAAAATCATTTTTTCCATATCTCTTTTAACTTTTAATTTGCATGTTAGCTTATCATTTATTGCCAATTTCCACACTTCCTTATACCATTCTTCAATCTGAACATTTATTACTTTTCTCCAGTTCCTTGCTATAAGCATTCTTGCTATTGTCAATAAATTTGTTATTGCTTCTTTTTCTTTTTTATCCATCTTATTGTTATTATAAATTGATAATAATGCAATACCAGGGCTTCTTTCCAGTTTGATGTCCATTATATCCTCTATAATAATAATAATAATAATAATAATAATAATCATCATCATCATCATCATCATCATCATCATCATCTTTATTTTTATATCCCGCCCCATCTCCCCGAAGGGACTCGGGGCGGCTCACAACAGGGACAAGCCCGAACAACAACAACATATTTAACATAAACTTAAAACATTCCAACAATACACAAAATAAAATAATGGACAAATACATTAAAATCCAAGCAGATAAAATCAGAGTAACTAAAAGCAACCCAGTGGGGACAGGTGTCATAAAGTGCTGTATCATGGAAATAAGTAGCAGTGATAAAGTATTCTAATAATCTAGAATTCTATCTCTTTAAATAATTAAATAATTATTTAAATAATAATTCTATCTCTTTAAATATTTTATACCAAAATTTCCTTACATATTTACAATGCCACCACATATGTATATATGCTCCCACTTCCTGACAGCCTCTCCAGCAATCTTTTGGATGGTTTTTATTAATATTTGACATTTTTAATGGCGTTAAATACCATTTCCAAATTGTCTTATAATAATTTTCTTTAACTCTTATTGATAAATTTTTCAAATGCCTTTGTTTCCACAATTGTGACCATTCAATTTCATTTATTTTCACCTCTAACTCCTCCTCCCATATTTCTTTAAGAGTGGTATTGTGATGTCTCAGGGACCCTTGCACCATGACCCCGCGGCCATCATAGATCAAACTGAAGAGGATATGGGCTTTTTCCCATCTCAGCAAGATTCTGTTCCATTCCAGATGTTCCTTGTTGACATTTTGGTGCCAAAGCAAAGTACGGACGCTCTTGAAACAGAGCCTAGTTCCCCGGAAAGTGTTGTGTTTGATAGGAAGTCTTTTCTCAAAACACATCGCTCCCATAAGGAGTCTTTGAGACGAAGTGCGAGATTAGTGGAGAGAGAGGATTTTAATTAACCCGTTTCCCATGGGAAGTATCGGGGAGGCAGGCATGTTGAACACAGCTACTTTCTCTGGGAACAATAGGGGAGTTAAACACCTGTTGGGGGGAACTCTTGAACTTCCATAAAAGTTCTGCACTGAGCTCTCCCTATCGCAGTGTCAACATGACTAATACAAGAAGAACATCGTCTCTTGTTCCTGAGCTCCTAAGCGGCCTTTCGGTGCGCTTACTCACAAGTAGACCGGGAGTTGCATTTTCACTCCTGTTCAAGTTTGGACTGCGTTTTCAGATCCACCACGAATTACCTTGCCTAGCCTCGAATCCTTGTCTGGACTTAACTTCAAGAATCTCCCGGTGAATCCTTGCTCTTTTCCCACTCAAACTTCCAAAGAGTTTGAGTGTGTTTCGGTTATTGGATTGTAGACTTTGGACTCTAATACTGGACATATAACTTCATTTATTTGGACTATTTTTGATCTTTCCTATAAGGACAATTGCTTGACTATATACTCTGCATACTTTTGTTTTATTCTTTTATTGCATTAATAAAGATATTAGATTGTTTATTGGCCTCCATGTTGGTTTCCAGTGCTCACGCAGCCTAGAGGCGTTACAGGTATTTCTTAAGGATTCTATGATTTCATGATTGCAAGATATTGAAGATGCTGAAGCTATCTCCCAAGTGGATTGATTGGGAAGAGCATTGATGAGTCTTTCAATGTTATTGGAAAATTTAATCCAGCTCTTGCTTTCTCTCCGGAGTGAAACCCAAAGCATGTTTTCCCTCGTACAATTTCCCTTGTGGTTTCAGCAGAAAGGAGTACAGCAGTTTGGGGCTGTCGTGTCACACCATCTCCCTTTTTGGAACAGAACCATCCCTTTCCTTTCGGAAAACGACTTCTCTTTTAACTCCTCTCCTGAAAGGGAGGCCTCCCAAAATTCATTTAATTCCGCCAACAGTGTCTACCCACCTACTTGTCGCAACCCTAGACGGCGAAAGCTTATCCGAAAGATGCTGACTCACCAGATGAGATGGCAGGAACCCAATGGATTGGACATGGATTTCCAAACTAAACTGTTACAACGGGAATCCTTCTGGATCTTTAGCCTGCAAACAGAACATCCAAAAGGGTTAAACAATATCAATTCATATGAATGTTTTTTGTAACAGTGTAGGTTTTACCTCCATGTATTTTGAACCAATAAGGATATCATCATCACCTGACCAATGGATTAACTGTATAAGTAATGGTTGAGCCATTTCTACCCTATACTGGCCACAGAATAAAACTCCTTGCAGAGTACATGGGGCAATAAAGACAAGCTGTGAGTATCATAGTTTTTTTTGGGTTCACAGAATTTATATTCTTCTATATATGTTCTACTAGCTGTGCCTGGCCACGCGTTGCTGTGGCGTTGTCTGGTGGTGTTGGTGAGAAATTGTTGAGATAGTGGTGGTATTGAATGTCTGTTGTATGGTTGTCTTTATGTTTAGTATGCATTTGGTTGTTTGTGTACTGTGGAAGTGGTGAGGGTAGAGGGGGGTCTATGTCCCTGTGTAGTATTGTATAGTATTTATAGGTTGTCCATGTGTTGTGAATGCTTATTATCCAACACATTCACTTATCCAACGTTCTGCCGGCCTGTTTATGTTGGATAAGTGAGACTCCACTATATATTTATAATCTTATCTGCTTAGAACTGGATTATATGAGGCCCCTTCTACACAGCTGTATAAAATGCACACTGAAGTGAATTATCTGGCAGTGTGGACTCAAGAAAATCCAGTGCAAAGCAGATAATATAAGATTATAAATGGGTAATATAGCTGTGTGGAAGGATCTTGAGTCTACACTGCCATATAATCCAGTTAAAATCAGATAATCTGTATCTTATAGGCAGTGTGGAAGAGGCCTGAGGCCTAACTGTGCCTGTCCCCTGGGCTGAGTAGGTTGCTTGGAGACCAAGTGGGCGGAGCTTAGCCCTCTAACTGGCAGCAATTGGATAAAAACAATTATTCATTTCCCTCTAATTAGGACTTTATTTTTCTTTTTGTTGTATCAACCTAGAGCCATGGATGATGGGTTGTGTTGTCAAATTTCGAGGTTGGGGGGCCTGTAGTTTTGTTGTTTTGTCCGCTGCCCTGATGCCATCACTCTTTTATATATATAGATGATTCATGTCACAATGTAATACTACCTTTAGCCACTATCTATGTCCCCTTAGGATCCACCTACCCAGAAAACTGATGGTGAACTTCTCACCTTAGAAGTTGAACCTTTTCTGTTTATTTAAGTAAGTAGAGTGCCTGAATATACTTTGTTGTAATCTTTTTGTAATCTTTCTTTACAAATTGCTGGTTTGCAAGTTTATATTTACGATGTGTATTATTTGTAGACCCAACCGCCTGACGAAGACTCCTGTGAGTCGAAGCCGGTTGCAGGTTTGAGTCAAGTTATATGGAAACTGGAGTCTACTCATATAATAAAGAACAGGACATTTACTCACATGAAAAACTTGTCCTTATACTTCAAGAGAAGAACTGCTGATTGCTACTTATATACGATTGGGACAGTTCTGTCTTTTGTATATACATTGAATTTGTTTGTTTATTTTCATATCACCACAATAATGAAGAGGAGAGCCAAGGTGAAAGCCTGCCGAAGACTTTATTTTTTCTCCATGAGGAAGACTTCTCTTTTGTCTTCAAAGGAAAAAAAAGACCTTACTGCAGAATTTATTTGTTGTGGCAACCTGAAATGTCCATAGGTGAGGCACTGAGTGCTTCCACACTGCCTAATTAACCCAGTTTGACAGCACTCTAACTGCCGTTGTTCTATGTTTCAAAATCATGGGATTCGTAGGGTGAGCTTCCTCTGTCAGCTCCAGCTTCCCATGCTGGGACATGAGAGAAGCCTCCCGCAGGATGGTAAAACATCAAACATCCGGACGTCTCCTGGACAACGTCCTTGCAGACGGCCAATTCTCTCTCACCAGAAGTGACTTGCAGTTTCTCAAGTCGCTCCTGACACAAAAAAATTATTTGGATTCGTAGCTTTACAAGGCCTTTCGCCTTCTCCGCCAAAGAGTGCTGGTGTCTCACCAAACTTCAACTCCCAGGATTCCATAGCATTGAGTCATAGCAGTTACTGTATATACTCGAGTATAAGCCTAGTTTTTTTCCAGCCGTTTTTTAGGACTGAAAAAAACCCTCCTCGGCTTATACTCAAGTGAGGGTCCTGGTGGGCTTATATTCAGGTCAGCTTATACTCAAGTATATATGGTATATTTATTATTTTTCTCTATTATTGGTATTGTTACATTTTTTTATTATTTTACTCTATTATTGTTGTTACTTTTACATTTATTTTACTCTATTTCTATTATTATTAATACATTTATTATTTTACAGCATTTATTATTATTATTATTATTATTATTATTATTATTATTATTATTATTATTATTACATTTATTATTTCACTCTATGAGCCCCCGGTGGCCAAGGGGATAAAAGCCTCGTGACTTGAAGGTTGGGTTGCTGACCTGAAAGCTGCCAGGTTCGAATCCCACCCGGGGAGAGCGTGGATGAGCTCCCTCTATCAGCTCCAGCTCCATGCGGGGACATGAGAGAAGCCTCCCACAAGGATGGTAAAACATCAAAACATCCGGGCGTCCCCTGGGCAACGTCCTTGCAGACGGCCAATTCTCTCACTCCAGAAGCAACTCTGGTTGCTCCTGACACGAAAAAAAAATTCACTCTATTATTATTAAAAGGAGACATAAGCACATTTACATTGAAGAAGATGAAAATAATGCTTTAATCAGAGTTGAACAGTCATATCTTAAATCACAGTTTGATGTAAAGATTCAAAAACATTTAAACTACTGATGCCTCAATTAATGGAATTTTATTGGTATCTCGGCTTATACTGGAGTCAATGTTTTCCCAGTTTTTTGTGGTAAAATTAGGTGCCTCGGCTTATATTCGGGTTGGCTTTTACTCCAGTATATACGGTGTGGAATTAAAGTGCATTAATTCTACAGTGTAGCTGCATCCGTTGCTAATAATAATAATAATAATAATAATAATAATAATAATAATAATAATACCAAGAATACAATGTGGTGTCAGGCTGCCTATAAAAAATCTTTATGAAATTGCCAGTAGTGAGAAAGGCTTCTTTGCTCTTGAAATGACAAAACAAACAAAATACAAACAACCAGTTTCAAAAACAAATGCACATTTCAGCCAATTGGAGTAAATAAAAACAGCCAAGCTCTGCCAAAATTACATCTTTCCCACTGTAGGAACCAAACCCTATTTTTATTCTTTCTGTTGCTAATATAAAATGTTCAGATAAAGATATGAATGTGTTGTCATTAATCAAGATATAGACTGGGTTGCTGTGAGTTATCCGGGCTGTCTGGCCATGTTTCAGAAGCATTCTCTCCTGATGTTTCACCCACATCTATGGCAGGCATCCTTGGAGGTTGTGAGGTCTGTTGGAAATTAGGCAAGTAGGGTTTATATATCTGTGGAATAATGTCCAGGGTGGGAGAAAGAACTCTTGCCTGTTGGAGGCAAGTGTGAATGTTGCAATTAGCCTCCTTGATTAGCATTGAATAGCCTTGCAGCATCAAAACCTGGCTGCTTCCTGCCTGGAGGAATCCTTTGTTATGAGGTGTTAGCTAGCCCTGATTGTTTCCTGTCTGGAATTCTCCCACCTTGAACATTCTACAGATATATCATGCAAACTCCAAAATTAAAAATAAAATAAAATAAAATACTTCTGGATCCAAGCATTGCTGATAAGGAACCTGTATAGTAGCAAGGAAAATGTGGTCCTTTTTTTATAAGTGTAGCTCTATCATTGGGATTCGACTATTACAGCTAGTTGAGAGGTTTGATTTTGGTAAGGCGTTAGCCAAATGTTTCAAATTCTTCATGTTTTGGAGCTGGAAAGAACTCTAGGTTGTAAAAACAATCTCAATGCAGAAGAAAACAAATTCTGTACCTAGCATCTCAGAAGTAAAAACTCCCAAAGTCCATCATCCTACCAAAATCAGAATATCCACTGGGTGGCATGCTTTCCCCAAAAACCAGTTTTGCAATAGAGACAGAGTAAGATACAAACCTATAAGAAGTAGAGTCTCACTTATCCAACGTTCTGGATTATCCAACGCATTTTTGTAGTCAATGTTTTCAATACATCGTGATATTTTGGTGCTAAATTCGTAAATACAGTAATTACAACATAACATTACTGTGTATTGAACTACTTTTTCTGTCAAATTTGTTGTATAACATAATGTTTTGGTGCTTAATTTGTAAAATCATAACCTAATTTGATGTTTAATAGGCTGTTCCTTAATCTCTCCTTATTATCCAACATATTTGGTTATCCAACGTTCTGCCGGCCCGTTTATGTTGGATAAGCGAGACTCTACTGTATGTGTAACATTGTCCCATGATGAATATTTTTTACTAATAACTTTGTTAACTTTCTCTAAGGGATGAATGCACTTGTCAAGAAGAAAGCTACTTTATGCACAAATGTTTTCCTTTTCCAAGCAGAATCCCATTCAGGCATTGCACTTCTCGCTCTTATACTTCGCTGTCAAGCTGACTTTGAATTATGGCGAGGCTTTGAAGGAGAGACCTCCAAGAGCCACAACATCAATTGCACAAATTCAGGGCCATGGCTTCCTTCACTGAATCAATCCATCAGAGTAAATCTACACCATAGAATTAATGCAGTTTGACATCACTTGAACTGCCGTTGCCCAATACTATGGAGGTGTAGTTTGGTGAGGCAACCTTTAAAGTTACCATTCCCAGGATCCCATCGCATTGAGTCTCGGGAGTTAAAGTGGTATCAAAGTGTGTTAATTCAACAGCGTGTGAGGCAGGCTGGTTAGCAGCCAGCTGCAATAAATCACTCTGACCAAGAGGTCATGAGTTCGAGGCCAGCCCCTGTCGGGGTGAGCACCCGACAATTAAAAATAAAATATAGCCCCTGCTTGTTGCTGACCTAAGCAACCCGAAAGATAGTTGCATCTATCAAGTAGGAAATTTAGGTACCACTTATATGTGGGGAGGCTAATTTACGACATCATAAAAATCATCCAGCCGCCGTTGGAATGAGGAAGTTGCCGTCGCAGTGGATGATGAAGCAGCTGCTCCCCCTATGGCCGAAATCAAGCATACCCTCAGGAAGCTGGAAGCTGGAAGCTGGAGAAGGTTTAAATTGCCTCTGCGTCTGTCTCTGTCTCTGTTCTATGTTATATGGCATTGAATGTTTGCCTTATATGTGTACAATGTGATCCGCCCTGAGTCCCCTTTGGGGGTGAGAATATAAATACAGTAGAGTCTCACTTATCCAACACTCGCTTATCCAACGTTCTGGATTATCCAATGCATTTTTGTAGTCAATGTCTTCAATACATCATGATATTTCGGTGCTAAACTTGTAAATACAGTAATTACAACATAACATTACTGCGTATTGAACTACTTTTTCTGTCAAATTTGTTGTATAACATGATGTTTTGGTGCTTAATTTGTAAAATCATAACCTAATTTGATGTTTAATAGGCTTTTCCTTAATCCCTCCTTATTATCCAACATATTCACTTATCCGACATTCTGCCGGCCCGTTTATGTTGGATAAGTGAGACTCTACTGTACTGTAAATAAATAAATAAACAAATCTTGAGTCTCAGGAGGCATCTTGCTTTTTGCACATCCTAGACCAGTATGCCCCTGGGACGACCTTGGTTTTATTATTATTATTCCTCTCTTTCCATCACTGCAAAAAAAAAAAAAAGTAATTTCTCTTGGCTGTGTTTGTCTGAACTGATGGCTTTAAATATTGCATTGTTTTAAATAAATCAGAAGGCTTGAAGTGGCTTTTGTATTTCGACATGCCAAGGTAATAAAGTGCAAAGGGGACCCTTTGCTCCATCGAGCAAATACACAGCTGTTAAGTTGTGCTGAAGTTGGAAATCTTTGAGCCCCAAGGGCACCATTTTCCACCTGCGCTCAAGTCACAAAGGAGAAGCTGGGCAAGGACTCGGAAGAAGGACGAGATGGATTCGGAAGAAGGGCAAGATGGGGTCCCCAAAGTACCTTTTGGGGTTGGCTGAGCTCACACCCCATATACAGACAGGCAGAATCAGAACAAGGCTCTGAATGCAGCTGAAAGGATCAATCTAGAATGTAATAATAATAATAATAATAATAATAATAATAATAATAATAATAATAATGGACACAGGCGGAACTGGACAATTTGGACAGAAAAACAAGAAAACTCATGACCATTCATCATTCCCTGCACCCTCGCAGTGATGTTGACCGGCTATATCTGCCTAGAAGATCAGGGGACAGAGGACTCTTACAAGTAAAACGAGCAGTCAAAGAAGAAGAACATGCCCTGGCAGAATATGTAAAGCAAAGTGAAGAACCTGCTTTGATTGAAGTCAAAAATCAGAAACTCCTCAAAGCACAGCAGACAAAAAACCAGTACAAGAAAACCGCACTATAAACTAGAGCTGACAGCTGCACAACAAAACATTGCATGGAAAGTTCCTTGACAAAATTGAAGGAAAAGCTGATCAGGAGAAGACCTGGCTCTGGCTCATGAATGGGACCCTGAAGAAGGAGACAGAAGGCCTGATCCTTGCAGCCCAGGAGCAAGACATCAGGACAAAGGCAATTAAGGCCAAGATCGAAAAATCAGCTGATGACCCAAAATGCAGACTGTGCAAGGAAACCGACGAAACCATTGATCATATCCTCAGCTGCTGTAATTAAATTGCACAGACAGACTACAAACAGAGGCACAACTATGTGGCCCAAATGATTCATTGGAACTTATGCCTCAAGTACCACCTCCCAGCAGCAAAGAACTGGTGGGATCACAAACCTGCAAAAGTATTGGAAAATGAGCACGCAAAGATAGTGTGGGACTTCCGAATCCAGACTGACAAAGTTCTGGAACACAACACACCAGACATCACAGTTGTGGAAAAGAAAAAGGTTTGGATCATTGATGTTGCCATCCCAGGTGACAGTCACATTGACGAAAAACAACAGGAAAAACTCAGCCGCTATCAGGACCTCAAGATTGAACTGCAAAGACTCTGGCAGAAACCAGTGCAGGTGGTCTCAGTGGTGATCGGCACACTGGGTGCTGTGCCAAAAGATCTCAGCTGGCATTTGGAAACAATAGACATTGACAAAATTATGATCTGTCAACTGCAAAAGGCCACCCTACTGGGATCTGTGCGCATCATCCGAAAATACATCACACAGTCCTAGACGCTTGGAAAGTGTTCAACTTGTGATTTTGTGAAACGAAATCCAGCATATCTATCTTGTTTGCTGTGTCATACAATAAAATAATGATAATAAGATCGGGTTTTGGCGCAGCTGGTTAGTAGCCAGCTGCAATAAATCATTACTGACCGAGAGGTCATGAGTTCGAATCCAGCCCGGGTTGGAGTGAGCTCCCGACCATTTAATAGTCTAGCTCGCTGTTGACCTATGCAGCCCAAAAGACAGTTGTATCTGTCGAGTAGGAAATTTAAGTACCGCTTTATGTGGGGAGGCTAATTTAATTAATTTATGACATCATAAAAGCTTCCAGCAGTGTGTGGAAGAATGAGGAAGTTCTCCATCAAGGACTCGGTGTCACTCGGTGTCCCCTTGTGGCTGGAATCGGGCATATCCTCATGAAGCTGGAATCTAGATGCTAAATTGCCTCTGTGTCTGTCTATATATGTCGTATTGTATAAATGGCATTGAATGTTTGCCATGTATATGTGCATTGTAATCCGCCCTGAGTCCCCTTCGGGGTGAGCAAGAAGGGCAGAATATAAATACTGTAAATAAATATATAAATAAATAATAAGATTGATACACGTCTGGTCCAATGGCGAAGGCTCTCCTTCAATGGGAATAACATGGAATAACATGGAACACTGTCTTATTTTTGGGGAAACAGGGCATACATACACATACACACACACACACACACACACACACACACACACACACACACACATATATATATATATATATATATTATATATATATATATATATATATATATATATATATATATATATACTAGCTGTGCCCAGCCACGCGTTGCTGTGGCGTTGTCTGGTGGTGTTGGTGAGAAATTGTTGAGGTAGTGGTGGTATTGAATGTCTGTTGTATGGTTGTCTTTATGTTTAGTATGCACACTGAAGCGGATTATATGACAGTGTGGAGTCAAGATAATCCAGTTCAAAGCAGATAATATAAGATTCTAAATGGGTTATATAGCTGTATGGAAGGGCCTTGAGTCTACACTGCCATATAATCCAGTTCAAATCTGATAATCTGTGGAAGAGGCCTAAGTGAGACCTAACTGTGCCTGTCCCCTGCTGAGTAGGTTGCTAGGAGACCAAGTGGGTGGAGCTTAGCCTTCAAACTGGCAGCAATTGGATAAAAACTATTATTCCTCTCTGTGTAATTAGGACTTTATTTTTCTTTTCTTTTTGTTGTATCAACCTAGAGCCGTGAATGATGGGTTGTGTTGTCAAATTTCGAGGTTGGGGGGCCTGTAGTTTTGTTGTTTTGTCCGCTGCCCTGATGCCATCACTCTTTTATATATATAGATATACATAGTCTTCAAATATGTTTTAGCACTTCCTTTTGTGACCATTGGAAGAAGTGCATTGTGCGCCACAAAAAAGAGGGGCGAAAAAGAAAGAAACCTTTGTGCTAAAATAAACGAAACCTGTCAGCCTTCAAAAGCACCAAAAAGCTCTTTTGTGGGTTTGCCGTATCCTTGTGACACTCCAGTGAGTACAGAGCCCCATTTTGATGCAATTAGCAGCTTGCTTCTGTTTCTCGCCGAGAATGGAGCTTTTTGCATTTGTTTCACTAATCGCTCCCTTCTTTCTGAGCATCGACTTGTTTGCTTTTTCAAGATGAAAAAAAAGCAGTGGGAGAAAACCCCTAAAACCGAAAGCCCCGGAATATTTTGAAACTCATGCTCTGCAGAACCTGAACTGGGAGGCCTTTCCCCCTCTTTCTCATTCATAATTTGCCAATTAATCACCTCATTAGGACGAAACACCAAGGATAAACGGGAGAACTTCTTCCACGGCGGAGATCACTTAGCGCAGCATGGTGTCATCCTAGGGAAAAAAAATGGATTTTAATTTCAACTCTTTCTCTATCCACATACAGTAGAGTCTCACTTATCCAAGCTAAACGGGCTGGCAGAAGCTTGGATAAGCAAATATCTTGGATAATAAGGAGAGATTAAGGAAAAGCCCATTAAACATCAAATTAGGTTATGATTTTACAAATTAAGCACCAAAACATCATGTTATACAACAAATTTGACAGAAAAAGTAGTTCAATACACAGTAATGTTATGTTGGAATTACTGTATTTATGAATTTAGCACCAAAATATCACAATATATTGAAAACATTGACTACAAAAATGGCTTGGATAATCCAGAGGCTTGGATAAGCGAGGCTTGGATTAGTGAAACTCTACTGTATATACACACGCAAGATGAAATATTTCACCTTCATTTTGGGAACAGTTCACATTTGTTGTATAGACTCAACTCACTGTATCTACAGATTCTGCATCCATGGATTCAATCACTTGTGGCAAGGAGCCCTCAGTGGCGCAGTGGGTTAAAGCCTTGTGACCTGAAGGTTGGATTGCTGACCTGAAGGCTGCCAGGTTCGCATCCAACCCGGGGAGAGTGCGGATGAGCTCCCTCTATCAGCTCTAGCTCCATGCGGGGACATGAGAGAAGCTTCCCACAAGGATGGTAAAAACATCCGGGCGTCCCCTGGGCCAATTCTCTCACTCCAGAAGCAACTCCGGTTGCTCCTGACACGAAAAAAATAAATAAAAATTAAGATAAGACTGTCCAACTCTGATCAAATCATTATTTTCATCTTCTTCAGTGTAAATGTGTTTATGTATCCTTTTAATAGTGTAAAATAATCCATGTAATAATAATTATAATAAATACAGGGAAACAATACATGTAATAATAAATAGAGTAGAATAATAAATGTAATAATATTAATAATAAGATCAGTGTGAAATAATAAATGTATTATTAGTAATAATAAAAATAGAGTAAAATGAATGTAATAGCAACAATAATAGAGTACAATAATAAATGTAATAATAATAGAGTAAAATAATAAATGTAATAAATGCAGTTTCTCAAGTTGCTCCCGACACAAAAAAACCACTTGTGGCTTGAAGACATATATATGGGCCCCTGGTGGCACAGTATGTTAAAGCGCTGAGCTGCTGAACTTGTGGATCAAAAGGTCCCATGTTCAAATCCCAGGAGCGGAATGAGCACCCACTGTTAGCCCCAGCTCCTGCCAACCTAGCAGTTCGAAAACATGCAAATGTGAGTAGATCAATAGGTACCGCTCTGGCGGGAAGGTAACGGCGCTCCATGCAGTCATGCTGCACACATGATCTTGGAGGTGTCTACGGACAATGCCGGCTCTCCGGCTTAGAAATGGCACCAACCCCCAGAGTCGGACACGACTGGACTTTACTTATATATATCTAAAAGCAAGATTTGATTTTCCATTTTGTATAAGAGATAACACTGTACGGCATTATTGTATATAGTGGGACTTGAATATCCACAAGTGCGTCCTAGAACCCAAACTCCCATGCTCATTTTAGTTTTGTTGTACAGTTTCAAATATTGTATATGTTTTCTTTCAGGCTATGTGGATCCCAAAGCTGTGGACCTGTGTTTTCAGGGGGTGCCACCCGATAACCTGATGGGCCATATGGTAGGTGCCATAAGTTCTATATTTCAAAAACTATAACCGATAGGAGAAAACTGGTACCATTTTTGGAATCAGCAGGTTAAATATACCCAGAAACAGGTCTAACATTTGAGGGGCCAAAATGTATTTCGGCCAGTGATTGAATTTTGGCATCCCAAAAGCATCCCTCCCAACAAAACCATTTCTGAAAGCTGAAGGTTAAAAGGTAGGAAAAGAAACCTTTGTTTGGTTTAGCGGACTTTTATGGCACCTCATCCCATGAATCAGCGCAATTAACAATGGCACCGTGTGAGAATATTGGCATTATAAGATAACCGGTAAGGTAAGGTAAAGGTTTCCCCTGATGTTAAGTCCAGTCATGTCTGACTCTGGGGGTTGGTGCTCATCTCCATTTCTAAGCTGAAGAGCTGGCATTGTCCATAGACACCTCCAAGGTCATGTGGCCGGCATGACTGCATGGAACGCCGTTACCTCCCACCAGAGCGGTACCTATTGATCTACTCACACTGGCATGTTTTCAAACTGCTAGGTTGGCAGGAGCTGGAGCAACAGCGGCCGCTCCCGCCGCTCCCGGGGTTTGAACCTGGGATCTTTCGGTCTGCAAGTTCAGCAGCTCAGCGCTTTAACAAGATATTATAGCAAAATCCTTCCGAATTTTCCTTGGGTCAATGCCAGATTGCCACTTCTTTACTGAATCCTGAACAGGAAGGATTTTTTCCCCCTTGAAACTTATGATGATATTTATCTATCTCCCTGCATTATATGACTGTGGGATATGTTGCATTATTTTTGAAACTGATAGCTGCTGATGAAGAAACTCAGATGAAAAGGGAAGGAAAAGGGAAAACCCATTTTTTTCTGCAGGCGCAAATGCCTCTCAAAGTGAGTTCGCGCCGGCCTCCTTTGTTGAAAAACACGCCGTCGCTGGCATATTATTTCGTACCCCAAATCTGCCAGTGTGAAGAGAAAGGAAAAGAAACCCAGAAATTGCATTTTGCAAACAATGGGGATGCATTATGTTTGATCCGTTCATCACGACTGATAACACATCGGAGGGGGAACATATCTTTTTCCCTCGAAGATGTCTTTCATCCAAAGAACATTAAAAAGAAAGGCATCCGACAAAGAACAGACACTCCAGAAAACAACGGCGGGAGATTAAATGAGCACAGCATCTAGGACAGGGCTGTTGACAATGCCGAACCGGGAGGGTGGAAAGCTCATGCGGCAATCCTTGATGTGACGGTTAACTCCGAAATAGGGACAACGCCTATGATGTTTGAAATGCCCTATTTTCTATGCGAAGATTATGATTCTGGAGCAGATGGGAAGAATAGCTAACCGAGGGGCCTTCTCAATAGGAATTCTGCCCACGAAATTTCCTTTTGGCCCCCAAATTTGCAACATCACAATGACACACTAGGGATCTGGGGACCTTATGAGCTACAAAAATGGAACCAGGGACATACAACTTCCTTGCTTCTAGGTTAAAAGTGCCAGCCGTGGTTTGAGCCTTGCACTAGGTTTGACTCCAAGGTTTCAATCCTCGCCAAACCAAGATGCACTTGAGGTGACAGCCGCAATTGCCCTCAATTGCTACAAGTACAAAAGTACTTTGTGCGCAAAGAACTCCACAAAGTCATATTCTCTCAGCCTCAATTGCAACAAGCAGGCGTCAATATACAAAAGTATTTTACTCTCAATAAACTCTGCAAAGTCACACTGTCTCGATCCCAATTGCTACAAGCAGGCATCAATGTACAAAAGGACCGGGCTGTGGCGCAGGCTGGAAAGCAAGCCAGCTGCAACAAATCAACAAATCACTCTGACCAAGAGGTCATGAGTTCGAAGCCAGCCCGGTGCCTGCGTCTTGTCTCTGTCTCTGTTCTATGTCATGGCATTGAATGTTTGCCTTTATGTGTGCAATGTGATCCGCCCTGAGTCCCCTTCGGGGTGAGAAGGGCGGAATATAAATGCTGTAAATAAATAAAATAACGTTATGCACAAAAAACTCTGCAAAGTTGCACTCTCTCGGTCTCAGTTGCTACAAGCAGGCATCAATGTACAAAAGAACGTTATGTGCAAAAAACTCTACAAAGTTGCACTCTCTCAGCCTCAGTTGCTACAAGCAGACATCAATGTACAAAAGAACATTATGCGCAAAAAACTCTACAAAGTCACACTCTCTCAGCCTCAGTTGCTACAAGCAGGCATCAATGTACAAAAGAACATTATGCGCAAAAAACACTGCAAAGTCACACTCTTTCGGCCTCGGTTGCTACTCACAGGCATCAATGTACCAAAGTATTCTACGCTCAATAAACTCCGCAAAGTCACACCATCTTGGCCCCAATTGCTACAAGCAGGTGTCAATGTACAGAAGAACATCATGTGCAAAAACTCTGCAAAGTCGCACTCTCTCAGCCTCGGTTGCTACACACAGGCATCAATGTACTAAAGTATTTTACGCTCAATAAACTCTGCAAAATCACACCATCTCGGTCCCAATGTACAAAAGAACATTACGTGCAAAAACTCTGCAAAGTTGCACTCTTTCAGCCTCAGTTACAAAAGTATTTTATGTGCAAATAACTCTGCAAGGTCACACTTTCTCGGCCTGAAATTGCAACAAGCAGGTGTCAAATGTGCAAGAGTACTTTACGATTAAAAAACTCTGAAAGGGATTGGCGATGAAGCCATAGAGTCTTGTTCTTTCCCAAAAACTCAGGCAAGAGCAAACTGGTGCATCATCTTAAGTGTTCTTCCATCTTCAAGATTTTGCATTTGAAACCATCCATGGCTCAGCTGCACACCTTCCAGTTTTCAACTGCGAATTGTCGAAGGGCATGGAAATCAGTTTCCTCTCTCCGCCCCAACTGCATTGTAAGGTTTAGCCTATTTTATTTTCACTCTGTTGTTTCTAAGGGACGGTGGGGAAAAATAGCCTAGTTCGCATTTGAATACAAACTGACCTAATTTCTGCCGCTAAAACAGAGAAGGGAACGCAATTATTCTTTGATTGTAGAACCTGTTTGAATTGTGTAAAGTAGCAGTCCAATCATGCCTTTATTCTCCAAACACGGGAAGAAGGGGAAGGGTACAAAGATGTGTGCCTTTGGAGAAATGTCTATTAAAACCACACACATTAGGAGGAATTGTGTGTATACAGGGGATTGACCTTCATTGATGGATTCAGCTAATTGTATGCGATGTACAATACCTGAAACCTTAACCAGAAACTGGTAGAACAGGTTGAAGTTCCAGCATACCCAAACCAAATACCGTTGGTTAGAACAACCTGTGGGTCCCAGGTGTTTTGGACTATAACTCCCCGAAACCAGCTATTAGGATTTCTGGGTGTTAAAGGCCAAAACATCTGGGGACCCACAGGTTGAGAACCACTGGGTTAGAAGGAATGGCATGCCCTCCAATTGTCCCTATTAATCCTCTGCTGTTTCACTTTTTGGTTGCTATCTCTTCCTCCTCCCTTGATCTTCAGCTTACTTCAATTGCTGCAAATGGAACTCAAAGTATACTAAATCTGATGTTCAATGTGTTGTCGAAGGCTTTCATGGCATGTGCCTCACAACCTCTGAGGATGCCTGCCATAGATGTGGGCGAAACGTCAGGAGAGAATACTTCTAGAACATGGCCATACAACCCTCAAATCTGATGTTGTTTAGCCACATGTCTTATGGTTTTCATTTATGAAATGAATACGGAGTGGCCTCCCAGAAGAGAAAAAGGCCCAGTAAGAGGTGTCAGTAATGTCGTTTTCCATTAGAAGGATAGCTTTGGAGCTGAGATTATGACTTCTGTCAATCTGGGGCTACATGTCTTATTTCAAACAAGTTCTCTTTGCACTATTTTACAGTGTTGTCCCTTGCTTTCCAACAAGGAAGGCAAGGCCTTTTGTGCAACAGCTGCTGGGTGAACAACACATACACAGGGTGCAGAAGGAAAGGACCGATCGACCTGGGTGAACAACACACAAACACACACACATACAGGGTGTGGAAGGAAAGGACCTATTGACTCTCACCATCAATCAATGGCACATTGCTAAAGGCAGCACTGGACATGAAAGGGATGTATTTCCTCATGCTTTGCCATTGGACAAAAACGGTGGAACAATGGATGAGAAGAAAGGAGGGCAAAGCCATCAAAGCAGACCTGGAAAGGTTGTGCATCTCAAATTTCTGGGTATTTTAGCTACAATACTGTGTTTAGCTACAATACAATTCTGCCAACTTAGCAGTTCGAAAACATGCAAATGTGAGTAGATCAATAGGTACCGCTCCGGCTTGTAAAAACTAATGAAAATAGAACAAGAGAAATGGAAGGAAGATGGACAAGGGTAAAGAACTATATCATGAATCTATCTGGAGATCAAGCCATAAGAAATAAGATACAAATGTTATACAGTATATAGGATGAAAATGGATAAAGATTGTCTCACGAAGAAATGAATATGTAAAAAGAAAACAATCCTCGTGTTGGTGGTGGGAATTGTAAATGTTTTGTATGTCTACAGTATGTATTTTTTGTGTTATAAAAAATAAAAATTTGTTAAAAAAAGGGAAGGTAACGGCGTTCCATGCAGTCATGCCGGCCACATGACCTTGGAGGTGTCTACGGACAACGCCGGCTCTTTGGCTTAGAAACTTTAATGTGGACTGTCTACAGATATCGCACTCAATTCCTGGAATTATTCCATCAGCGTTGCCTCCAAAAAATACTGCAAATCTCTTCTGAAGACAGGCGGACAAAGGTCAATGTTCTGGAAGAAGCAAAGACCACCATCACTGAAGCAATGATCCTCCGCCATCAACTCCTCTGGGCTGGCTACATTGTCTGAATGCCCGATCAGAGTTTCCCAAAGCAGTTACACTACTTCCAACTCAAGAATGGAAAATGGAATTTTGGTGGACAGGAAAAGAGATTGCAAGATGGGCTTAAAGCTAACCTTAAAAACGGTGGCATCAACACCGAGAACTGGGAAGTCCTGGCCCTTGAACGTTCTAGCTGGAAGTCAGCTGTGACCAGCAGTGCTGTGGAATTCAAAAAAGGCAAGAATGGAGGGCGAAAGGGAGAAATGTGTCAAGAGGAAGCCATGTCAAGTCAACCCCTGTCAGAACCGCCTTCCAAACTGGAAATCAATGTCCTCACAGCCAAAGAACATGCGGATCAAGAACAAGTCTCTACAGTCACCTACGGGCCCACTGCCTAGACTACACTTGGAAGGCAATTGTATTTGGACATGAGTGATAGCCTATGATGATGATATCACAGTTTTCACTGGGTGAGCAAACGGCGCCTGGTAGATGATACATGTTCTGTATCTCAGAAAGTAGTGTTAATAGGGGAGAAGTGGTGCCACTTTTGGAAACTGCAGAAACAGGGCTAACATTTGAGGCACCAAAATGTGTCTTGGCTAGTGTCAATTTTCCAAGCTGTTGTGACTCAGCTGGAACCTCAGATTGACTCTGATGAGGATGATGGGATTCAGGTTCAAAATCAGGTTCAAAATGTCCCTGTTGTAGAAGATAAGGAACAGAGAGTGCAAGTTCATTTTCCCACAGCAAGGAATGATGTTGATGATACTGAAACTAGCCAGGTGCAAATTGACTTGGAAAAGGAGGACAGTTCTCTGTCTGATAATGAGGCTCAGCAAACTAATGAGCAGGCTGATCTTGACGAAACAGGTTCCTTAGATCGAGCTGACCGTTTGGAATTCAGGGTTCGGAGGAGTGTGAGAACTGCAAACAAGAGGGAGGTTAGAGGCCAGAGAAATGCTTTCATGCTTTGCAAAGGGTATTAAAGCAATGTGTTTGGAGACAAACCTTTGTCAAAGCAACTTTTCATTCAACCAAGAAGCAAGCTCTCGTTTTCCTAGATTATCTTGCAGCTCTTGTGTTCATGTTCTTGGGACTTTGTCATGCTCTAATGGGACTTTGTTTATTCCTAGTGATTCCTAGTGATTTCTTGAATTATGCTCTAAGGCTTTATTTTGTAGCGATCTTTTGGAACTTTACTTTTGTTTTTAAAGATCTTTTTATCTTCTATTTTCTAATAAACTAAAAAAGACTTCAACCTCTGTGCAGTTTGGTGTATACAGAAAGGTGAAGCTATCCTGAGGTGCGACACAAGCTGTGGCCCAAAGAAGCATGTTCGAATGGTACACCTGTGAGGATACCACTCCTATAAAATGTATAAGGAAATATTACGGGGTGGGAAGCGGGTTCAGCCCTAGTTAGTTTTTGGATGGCAGGCGATCAATGAATTGTAATCGGTATTTCAGAGGAAGGAACTGGTGAAAGGATTCCTTGGCTATGGAAACCAATGACATTCACAGGGTCTCCATAAGTTGACAGGCGACTTGAAGGCACATACACAAAATGGGAGAAGCAAAGCTTGGTGACTCACATCGCTAAAGCTTGCAGCGATGTCAGTCAAGTCTCCTTTTTGCCCTTCTTCCGACGGAGACCCGGCTGGGTGCAAATTATCCCATCGGGTCCCTGTTAGTCGGTGCTGCTAATTATAATGTTGGATCCCGAAGCTTCTAATGGATTCAATAGCTCAGAGTCTCCTTGACTACCATCAGCCCAGCATGACTCCTCACACATGTATTAAAGATGTCTCCGTACAAAGAAAGGCATTATCATTATCCCCTTCCCGCACCACATAACGCACGCAGCCTGAACTTTTACGTTGTTGCATTCAGAGAGAGAGGGATGCAATCTATTTCTAGCCCAAGTTGCAAGGATTCATTCACAAGTCTCATCTTGGTGGGGGCTTTGATACTCTTTTTAAATCCCAAACCCTTTCTTTGCACAAAATGCCCCAAGCTTTGCCGGCTTCTTCCTCAAGCAAAGATTTTTGAAACCATGCAGGAGAAGGAAAGTATCAGGCCTACATTTGAAAAAGATATACCTTAAAAGATATACCTTAAAAAAACAACAACAAAACATTATCTCAGAAAATAAACATGTGGCTGGCCACCTGTGAGTGATATACTTTCAGCGACGCCTCCGTATGTGACTGTTTTGGTTGTGGCAGGTGTAGGAATTCAGTACCTCCATCTGCTGCAGTTCCTCACAGAGATATTTACCTGTTTTCAGACTGGGTCCCTCTCAAGAGTCCGGTCCTTTCTCAAGATCCATTTTTCTGTGGAAGGAATTTCTTGGGTTTTCCGTCATTGTGCTAAGCATATTCTGGCGGACATTACAAAATATACAAACAGCTTGTTCATATTAATGTCCCTCTGAAAATCGATAATTCCTAAGCGGAAATACTGTATATATTCGAGTATAAGCCTAGTTTTTCAGCCCTCTTTTTAAGACTGAAAAAGCCCCCCTCGGCTTATACTCGGGTGAGGGTCATGGTTGGCTTATATTTGGGTCAGCTTATACTCGAGAGCCCTGGTGGCGAAGTGCATTAAAGCACTGAGCTGGAGACTGAAAGGTCCCAGGTTCAAACCCCGGGAGCGGCGTGAGCGGCTGCTGTTAGCTCCAGCTCCTGCCAACCTAGCCGTTCGAAAACATGCCAATGTGAGTAGATCAATAGGTACCGCTCTGGCGGGAAGGTAATGGTGGTCCATGCAGTCATGCCGGCCACATGACCTTGGAGGTATCTACAGACAACGCCGGCTCTTCGGCTTAGAAATGGAGATGAGCACCAGACCCCAGAGTCAGACAGGACTGGACTTAACGTCAGGGGAAACCTTTACCTTTACCTATACTCAAGAATGTATGGTACATTTATTATTTTTCTCTATTATTATTGGTATTATTACATTTATTATTTTACTCTATTATTGTTGCTAATATTACATTTATTTTACTCTATTTTTAATTATTATTAATACATTTATTATTTTACTCTATTAATAATAATAATAATACATTTATTATTTTACTCTATTTATTATTAGATTTATTATTTTACTGCATTTATTATTATTAAATTTATTATTTCACTCTATTATTATTAAAAGGATACATAAGCACATTTGCATTGAAGCAGATGAAAATAATGATTTAATCAGAGTTGGACAGTCATATCTTAAATTACAGTTTGATGTAAAGATTCAAAAACAGTTAAACTATTGGGTTGTTGTATGTCTTTCGGGCTGTGTGGCCATGTTCCAGAAGTATTCTCTCCTGACGTTTCGCCCACATCTATGGCAGGCACCTCTGAGTATGTCTGCCATAGATGTGGGCGAAACGTCAGGAGAGAATACTTCTGGAACATGGCCACACAGCCTGAAAGACATACAACAACCCTGTGATCCCCGCCATGAAAGCCTTCGACAACACAAGTTAAACTATTGATGCCTCAATTAATGTAATTTTATTGGTACAGTAGAGTCTCACTTATCCAAGCTAAACGGGCCGGCAGAACCTTGGATAAGCGAATATCTTGGATAACAAGGAGGGATTAAGGAAAAGCCTATTAAACATCAAATTAGGTTATGATTTTACAAATTAAGCACCAAAACATCATGTTATACAACAAATTTGACAGAAAAAGTAGTTATTAGTGTATTTACAATTAGTGTAATTATTTACAAATTTAGCACCAAAATATCACAATATATTGAAAACATTGACTACAAAAATGGCTTGGATTATCCAGAGGCTTGGATTAGCGAGACTCTACTGTATCTATTTTTATTTCTGAAATTTACCACTCTCAGCTTATACTTGAGTCAATGTTTTCCCAGTTTTTTTGTGGTAAAATTAGGTGCCTCAGCTTATATTCGGGTCGGCTTATATTCAAGTATATACCGTATTTGATGTTTATTTTACTTAAGTGATATTTGTCTTTACTGTTCTAATGTAGCACAGATCCTATGTAAAATCATACTACGTATTTTTGACATTCATATTGAAATCTGAAATATATACACAAAGTCTTGGATAGCTATTAACATCAGGCTAAGATACTAACAGGGACTCTAAAACCCAACTGCGTTTTGTTAGAGGTCCGATTTAGTACCCAAATTAATAAAGAGTTTGAATAGAACAAGAATTACCAAATCTGTGGATATGGAGGTGAGCAAAGTCTTCCATTGCACTTCCTACCTCAGCATGGATCAGGTGACCCAAAGGACCAATAAGATGCCAGATGGTCTTATAAAAGCTGCTGACTGGGTTTGTGTCTCAGTCTGAACCTGGCTTGAGGCTGAGCATCAAGGCCTAAAGCAGCAGAAAAGGCAACAGTGATTTATGTCTCTTTATCTGGGTGAACTTTTGGAGAAACAGGTAAGCCTTTGATTTGTCCTCTTCTTCAGTTTTATTCGCATTCCATGGAGGATGTTTGGACATGATGTATATAACCTTTATGAAGATGACATATTTTTAATTATTGTTTTCAGAATTGAATGTTTTTAAAGGAAGGGATTTTTTCAGAGGATTTGATAGTACAGTAAAGTCTCACTTATTTAACATTTAATAATAATAATAATAATAATAATAATAATAATAAATAATGCTTTGATTGAAGTCAAAAATCAGAAACTCCTCAAAGCACAGCAGACAAAAAACCAGTACAAGAAAACCGCACTACAAACTAGAGCTGACAGCTGGCACAACAAAACATTGCATGCCTCAAGTCCCACCTCCCAGCAGCAAAGAACTGGTGGGATCACAAACCTGCAAAAGTATTGGAAAATGAGCACGCAAACATACTGTGGGATTTCCAAATCCAGATTGCCAAAGTTCTGGAACACAACACACCAGACATCACAGTTGTGGAAAAGAAAAAGGTTTGGATCATTGATGTCGCCATCCCAGGTGACAGTCGCATTGATATTTCGGTGCTAAATTCATAAATACAGTAATTACTACATAGCATTACTGTGTAATGAACTACGTTTTCTGCCACATTTGTTGTATAACATGATGTTTTGGTGCTTGATTTGTAAAATCATAACCTAATTTGATATTCAATAGGCTTCTTCTTAATCTCTCCTTATTATCCAACATATTTGCTTATCCAACATTCTGCCGGCCCGTTTATGTTGGATAAGTGAGACTCTACTGTATTTTTGACTGTATGGTTGTTGTCGTCGTCCTCCACCACTTTTAAGGATTTACATTGGATTCAAAGTTATTGATGAATGGTAGTTTTGAAAATATTTTAGCTCAACAATGCTGGTTTCAGTTTGTAAACTGCTTCGGGGAAAAAGTAGGGTATAAATCAAGATGCTGTTGGGCTGCTGTGAGTTTTCCGGATTGTATGGCCACGTTCCAGAAGCATTATCTCCTGACGTTTTGCCCACCTCTATGGCAGGTTGTGAGATCTGTTGGAAACGAGGCAAGTGGGGTTTACCATGTATACTCAAGTATAAGCTGACCCGAATATAAGCCGAGGCACCTAATTTTACCACAAAAACTGGGAAAACTTATTGACTCGAATATAAGACGAGGGTGGGAAATGCAGCAACTACTGGTAAATTTCAAAAATAAAAATAGATATTAATAAAATTACATTATTTGAGGCATCAGTAGGTTAAATGTTTTTGAATATTTAAATAAAACTGTAATTTAAGATAATAATAATACTTTAATAAGATAAGACTGTCCAACTCCGATTACCTTTATACTCAATTATAAGTCAAGCTGAATATAAGCTGGCCAGGACCCTCACTCGAGTATAAGCCGAGGGAAGCTTTTTCAGGGCTGAAAAACGAGGCTTATACTTGAGTATATACAGTATATATTTGTGGAATAATGTTCAGGGTGAGAGAAAGAACTCTTGTCTGTCACTCAGTGCACTTTGCCCAGTACGTTGTATGATTTTATTGATGTGTTTTATCATGTGTTTTATAATGACTGTGATTTTATTTTATGCCTTTTAATTTTATTTGTGTGTTTTTTGTATTTGATACCACTGTATGCTTGTTTTATATCTGTGAGCCGCCCCGAGTCCCTCTGGGGAGATGATGGCGGGGTATAAAAATAAAATTATTATTATTATTATTGTCTGTTGGAGACAAGTGAGAATGTTGCAATTGATCACCTTGATGAGCATTGAATGGCTTTGCAGCTTCAAAGCCTGGCTGCTTCCTGCCTGGGGGGAATCCTTTGTTAGGAGGTGTTAGCTGGCCCTGATTGTTCCCTGTCTGGAATTTTGCGATTGCTGTCTAGAATCACAAATTACAAATTCTTATTAACTGTGTTTTAATACAGGGTGCATCAACACTGTTGATATAACTTTAAATGCCATGGTTCACTACTTTGGAATCTTGGGAGTTATAATTTTACAAGGCTTTCCGCCTCCTTTTGGTGCTTCACCAAACTACAACTCCCAGAATTCCCTAGTATTGAGTCATGGCCATTAAAAGGTGTCAAATTGCATTAATTCTACAGTGTAGATGCACACGCTGGCTGTCAACTCCCTTGAGCTGGTATGAAGAAGGATAATATACAAATTGATGATGATGACTAATATGTGCAGAAATATTGTAAGAACGAAAGGCTTATTACCATACTAATGAGAGATTAGGGGATTCAGCTGACCTCATCGTGCTATCCAAACATTTTGCCATGTCTTGGAGTGAATCAGAGGTTTTACTTGGCAAAATGATGCTGTTGCCACCCAAATGAGGGTTCTGCCTTCTCCCAACAAAATATTCCCTCAGTTCACAAATTTATAGCATTGCAGGATGCGAGACACAGAAAATCATTTATAGCTACAATGTTTGTATGTGGTGTGTTCCCGACAGAATATTCATATCTTGTGCATTCATAGCTACCATATAAATACAATCGTTGGTGTGTACCCAAATAGAATATTCACATTTGGTGTGTTTGAGGCTACACAATCTCCTATTTGATGTGTTCCTGGCTACAATATTCATAATGCAATTTTATAAAATACTAGCTTGGGTATCCGTTGTTGCCCGGCTTGTTTGAAAAAGTCCATTTTTTAATGATACAAAATGCATAGGGTTGTGGATTAAGAACAACTGCCATCATGCCAGGTTAACCCTGAAAATCTCCATTAGTACTTAAAGTTTGTTATGTTGGGCAAGTTTGCTCTAGATACAACATTGGTAGGGTCCCACTTGCTCTCTGGCTGTAGGGTGAACTACAACTCCCACTATGGTGAGTCAGTCCCCTTAAATCCCTCCAGTAGGTTGAGTTAGTCATGGGGGTTCTGTGTGCCAAGTTTGGACCAGGTCCATTATCGGTGAAGGTATCCATAGTTTTGGGTGAACTACAACTCCCAGAAAGGAAGGACAAATCCCCCCAAACCCCTCCAGTACTCAAACGATGGCATATCGGGTCTGTGTGCCAAGCTGGGTCCAGATCCATCGGTGTTTGGGTTCACAGTGCTCTCTGGATGTAGGTGAACTACAACTCCCCCAAATCAAGGTCAATTTTCCCCAAAGGCCTCCAGTATTTTTTGCTGGTCATGGGGGCTCTGTGTGCCAAGTTTGGTCCAATTCCATCTTTGGTGGAGTTCAGAGTGCTCATTGATTGCAGGTGAACTATACATCCCAGTATCTACAACTCCAAAATGCCTGGGCCAGTAAAGGTAAAGGTTTTCCCCTGACAGTAAGTCTAGTCGTGTCCAATTCTGTGGGTTGGTGCTCATCTCCATTTCTAAGCCGAAGAGCCAGCAATTGTCCGTGAGATGTGTATATGAGATGTGAGGATTGAATGAAAAGTAATGCCTCCACCTTCGTATCTTCTCAACAGGTGGCAGTCCTGGTATGCGGCAGGTACTGCCTTGTAGACTCTCCTCTGCAGTTCCATTTGGTGGGAAGCCTTAGCATTGAACAGTTGTGTTGTTAAAGTGCGAAGTATGGAACCCTGTGCAGACGGTCGATCAATGAGACTTAAGCAACATGCAGTCACTGAATTCTTGACAGCAGAAGGTGTCACCCCAAAGGAGATTCATCAGAGAATGCAAGCTGTTTATGCGGATTGCGTTGGTGTGAATACTGTGTATCATTGGGCGAGTAAGTTTAAAGATATTGAGATGGCAATATCTGACTTGCATGACAAACAAAGAGTTGGACGTCCTGTGACAGCAACCACTGAGTTTCATAAGCAAAATGTTGACAGATTGATTCAGGACGATCTTCGTATTGCTCAGAGAGAAATTTCAAGCATAATCGACATTTCCCAAGAACGTGTGGGTCACATTACTGCTTTGCTTGGCTATCGAAAGATCTGTGCACGATGGGGACTGTGAGACGCCGGTCGCAGAAACAGAGTGTCGACTTCTTCCATGACGGCTTCAGAAAACTTGTTCATTGTTGGCAGAAATGTATCCAATTGTCTGGTGATGATGTGGAAAAGCGAATAGTGATTTTTAAAGGATTATTTCTGCGTTTGATTTATTAAAATATTCCCAGCCAAACCCAAGTAACGAAGGTGGAGGCATTACTTTTCATTCACTAAAAATAAGATGTGTGCAGTTTCATAGGAATTAGTTCATTTTTTTTCCAAACTGTAGTCCAACAGTCAGAGATACCACGAATCAGCCCTCGGCTTTAAAAGTGTGAGGACCCCTGATAATAGACAGTCGTGTCGGGTTCACCCCTCTAAAAGTGTCACTGGTAAGGTTTGCACCTCCTGCACTCCTTAATGTACAATACATGCTCTGAAATATTTAAGCAGATCAATTGCTCTCTAGAAGAAGACACCTTGCTGTAATTGGAAGTTGAAAAATATTTAACTAAGAGAGCCTTGTGGAAGGGAGAGGGAGTGATGCATGAGCATCCAAACAAGTCTGCTTCTCTCCACTCACACCTCCAGCCTCCGGAAGCTGCCCAGGTTTGAGAGTGAAATTCAGATTAATCAATGTGGCTGGGAACGGCTAAGGAGTCAGTTTGGATCAAATCAGGTGGTTCCCTTTCTCCCTCCACCTTTCCTAAGGACAAATCCAAATGTTCCCATTAGGATACCGGGTATTTGAAATATTTAACAGCCTTAATGTGCCGGATGTTGGTGGAGTTTCTGTCATTGTCCTGAAAGCACAGTAATTGATCTGTCTGTCTGGATTGTGTCTTTTGCTTCCCCATCAAGGGGATGAAGGAGTTTTAAAGAGTTACTGATTTCCAAAATGGTTCAAAAAAGCTAGATCTGGCTTCAAGTTTTTTCTTCCAAATGGAAGAAGAGGGTTAGATTGGATTGCCCTTGTGGTGTCTTCCAACTCTAGAGACGAATCTACATTGTAGAATTAATGCAGATGGATACCAATTGAACTTGTGTTGTCGAAGGATTTCATGGCCGGCATCACATGGCCGGCATCAATCTCTGAGGATGCCTGCCATAGATGTGGGCAAAACGTCAGGAGAGAATGCTTCTGGAACATGGCCATACTGACCGGAAAACACACAATGATTGTGTTGTGACTCAGCAGCCTGAACCTCAAATTGACTCTGAAGAGGAAAGAGGGATTCAGGTTCCCAGTATCCTTGAAAGGCCTGTAGTGTTAGAGGATGAGAAACAGAGAATACTATGGAATCCTGGGAGTTGTAATTGTTGGCGTGGGAGTCAGGGTGCGAGCTGGGTGGGTTTCTTCAGACTCCATCAATTATTTTCTCCAGCACCCTGATGAATTGATTGCAGTCATCTGCCACACCAATTCCTCTCTTCAATGTCAGACTCAAACACATCTGTAGTCTGAAGTCCAAACATTTATTTAATATCTATAAACATATTTACAAAGCATAGAAAAAGCCATCGCTCTGGGATGGCATTTTTCTTCAGCCTCTTGCCTCGGCAAGCACCAGCTCAACACACAGAGATAAGAAAACACATTCCTCAGTCCGAAGGAAGTTCCGACCTCCAAAGCCGGAAACCATGCCTGATAGGTCATAGCAATCACAACAGGCTGTCAGTCAAAACTAGCCTGCTGTTAACTGTTTCATTGCTGAAACACACACTCTTGCACAACAGCAGAAACACTTGATTTACATTTCATACACACACAACCATAATCCAACAGTAAATTGGTCAAGCACCATAACACATTGGGACAGAAGGCTAAAAACCTAGCAAAACTACAATCCCCACAATTCTACGCCATTGAGCCGTGTCGGGTATGTGGAGTTAACCTGCACTAACTCTACAGTGTAGGGATGCACCTTTTGTCACCTAACAAGATATCTTGTGGGGAATAAAACTCATACCATCCCATTTGGCAAGTCACACTCTCTCAGCCTCTGAGGGATGCAAAGGCTATCTTAGCAACCGGCATCTTAGCAAACAGGGGCCGGATTTCCATCTTGAAAGTCGCTTGTGTTGCAGGGTTGAAGGGAGAATAAAACACACAGAACATCTTAGTAAATAATTGATAGGGGATTAAAGGATTGCCTAATTTCCAAGTTATTTCAAACCCGTAGGAGAAACATCTGTCAAAAGTCTGAGCGTTATATAACCTCGGAAAAGCGTTAAAACCAAGGACCAAATTCTCTTAAGAACTTTTCCTTTCTCTCTCTCTCTTTCCTGCTCTTTCCTCCCAGTTATGTGGCATTTAAGTCTGCTCCGGCTTTAAGCAGCTTGTGTCAATTTCAAAGGCTTAGATGCTGGGCTTAGCAACTCTTTAGCAGTCATTCAGCAGCTAAGGAAGCAAGGGAAGGGCAGTCAGTTTGAGAAACTCCTGTCAAGCAGATTAATGCAGATTTTGGAAGTTGGAAACTTTCTGCTGGGCTATAAACTGTCAGGTAGAAAATGCTGTATTTGATAGGAACTCTGGCAATTGACCTCCTCAGCACATTGAGAAATTTTTGCCTGGAAGGACACTTCATTCTCTTTCCAAGCAGGGAGAGGCATGGACTTCTTCTCATGTTCCGGGGTTGAAAAGAGGCAGAAATGTCCTGAAAGGAGGGAACTCTGAACACGGGCCAGCAATCGTATTCAGAGCTTCTACCTCTTATCGCACATTACTCCCATATTTACAACTGAAAAACAGGTGGGATGGGAATCATCAAAGTTTCCCCATCCTGTTTCAATCTGCATTCATTCAACGGTGTGGATGTACCCAGAGCCAGGCTTTGCCAGTCATCCAAATGGGATGGTATACAGGGCCTTTGGTGGATTACAACTCCCATAATCTGCCATCCAGATGCTGGGAGAGACAATCCAAACCAAGTTTTCCAAACCTTGGTTAAGATTCAGGAGCTGCCGAATAGCTTGTTGAAAAGAGATAAAGCAGAGGATGCTTTTTTCAAATATATACTTACAGAGCTCACGGCTGTAAATGTTGTCCATTGGCATTGATTACTTCCTAAAAGGAAAATAATAATAATTACATGCATGTAATGGAGGATAATTGCTATGTTTAAGTAGCTAATGTTTGCTGTTGACCTACAATGACCAGGATATTTGTAAGTTTGGCTTCTGCTTGCACTGTGTCTTGCTATGAGCCCTATGTATAGGGATAAGACTTGCAGATATTTAAGGATCAGACTTTTTACTACCAGAGGCAAAGGACAACATTTCAGCACAATGGAGCCTCTGGTGGCCTAGAGGATAAAAGCCTTGCGACTTGAAGGTTGGGTTGCTGATCTGAAAGCTGCCAGGTTCGAATCCCACCTGGGGAGAGCGTGGATGAGCTCCATCTATCAGCTCCAGCTCCATGCGGGGACATGAGAGAAGCCTCCCTCAAGGATGGTAAAACATCAAAACATCTGGGCGTCCCTGGGCAACGTCCTTGCAGACGGCCAATTGTCTCACTCCAGAAGCAACTCCAGTTGCTCCTGACACGAAAAAAACAAGCACAATGGTTTCATGTACTTTGGGGCGCATGAAATTCTGGGAACTGAGGGTGCATCTACATTGTAGAATGAAAGCCGTTTGATACCGCTTTAACTACTGTGGTGCCATGGGAATTGTAGTTTTGCAAAATCTTTAGCCTTCTCAGAGAAATAGTGCTGGTGTTCACCAAACGCCAACTCCCAGGATTCCATAGCATTGAGCCGTGTTAATTAAAGTGATGTCAAACTGCTTTAATTCTGCAGTGTAAAAGCTGTTGGTGTATTTTGGTGTAAGGGTGAAATGTTGAATCAAGTGTTTTGCTGTTGGAGTTTTGCAAATGTGTATTCCGGCATGCTTTCCAGCAGCACACGGGTTAATGGCAGGCCAGCTTGAATGATGGCCTGCCTAGCCAATAGGTCAAGCCTTCCGGTTTCAGAGGGTGGACAGGATGTTTGTCATTTCTGCTATGGAATGTGGGAGTTGCCTGCAGATGAGCTTCACAAACGATTGACAAAGAGAGAGGACATGCTTTGCCTTGCTAGGGAAGCATGGGTCCTATGAGCGATGGACTTGTATATAGTTTGTATATATAATAAAGCCTTGGAACCGCTGTGATCAGCTGAATTACGACTGTAGTGTCGTTTGTCGGTGCTGCTTAGCCAGATGCTTAAGCAGTCTGACAGAGGATGGATTGGTGAGAGGCCTGACTCACCAATAAATCAGGGTGGTTCGGAGATAATTAACCCCCTGACAAAACCTCCCGTAGTGAATCCACACCAGGCTCTAAAGGAGCTCTCCAAGGTCCTACGCAAGCAAAGCCCCTTGGATTAGCTTAAAAGTGGTGTCAAACTGCATTGATTCCACGGTGATGGTGCACCCTTGGTTCCACTTCCCCCGATTTGTTCTCTTGTGTTTTCTCCGCCAGATTTGTGAAGATCATTTATGAAATGTCGGTGAGCTATTCTTAAAAATGAACAAACAAGAATGGCACCCTCCTCTCGTTTATTAACAGGTGGCGCACAATCACAGCCAATGTGCAAGTGGTGCTTTGCAAGAGAACAGCCTTCATTCATCCAAACTGAAAATATGTCAAATAGTGAAGTTTTTTTAAAAAAAATTCTCAAAAGTTGAATTGGCATTTTCATGTCGATTTCAGCTTCAAATTTCGAAAACGTGAACTTGAACATTTCAACCTTGTCCGTCACACTGATTGATTTGATCAGCTGTTGAATCCGTTTCCCTCTTTTTTTGAAAAATAATGATAGCAATAGAACTTTTGACTCGTTTGTTTATGTATCATGGGGTGCATTTACGCTGTAGAAATAATTGCAGTTTTGCACTGCTTTAAGTGCCACGGCTCAATGCCGTGGGGTCATGGGAGTTGTAGTTTTACAAGGCCTTTCACCTTCCCTCGTTGATCCACCAAACTACAACTCCCAGGATGCCAATGCATTTAAAGTGGTGTCAAAATGCATTTGTTTTACAATATAGAGGCACCCACAGCAAACTACAAATTCAAAGATTCCATTGCTTGTGTGTGTGTGGATATATATCCACCGAAATTGGGAGGTCAGACATTTGTTTTGTTTTTTTGGAGGGGGGGTGGAAGGCGCTGGCCAAGTGCTGAACAAATGCTGGGTAAGGAACCGGGCAAAGGGGGAGGAGGCGCAGGATGATTCAGCCACCCCCAACCTCCTCCCCCCCCCCCCCCCGGCCAGGCATGTGCGTGTAGGCCCAAAGCCTGCACCCATAGGCACAGGCGCCTGGGCCTTATGAGTCCAGGCTTTGGGCCATACTTATCTGTGCCTCACAGGGCCTACAGCCAACTGCCGAGTAAGGAGTGGTCCTTACTCGGCAATTGGCTGCAGGTCCTGTGAGGCCCCAGTGCGTAGGCCCAGGCCCCCGGGCCTATGAGTGCAGGCTTTAGGCCGTGCTTAACTGTGCCTCACAGGGCCTACAGCTGACTGCCGAGTAAGAAGTGGTCCCTTACTTGGCAATTGGCTGCAGGTCCTGTGAGGCCCCAGTGCGTAGGCCCAAAGCCTGCACCCGTAGGCCCGGGCCTATGAGTGCAGGCTTTGGGCCATGCCTAGTTGTGCCTTGCAGGGCCTACAGCCTACTGCCGAGTAAGGGGTGGTCTTTACTTGGCAATCGGCTGCAGGCCCTGTGAGGCCCAGATGCAAAGGTCCAAAGCCTGCACCCGTAGGCCCAAGAGCTTTGGGTCTACACACCTGGGCTCGCAGGGTCTACAGCTGATCAATCTGAAAGGCAGTCTTGGAGCTGATACCAGCTACCGCCTGCCTTTCGCTTTGAGTCAGTTTTTGTTTCGTTGGCGGACTTTCCATTTCATGCCATCCGAATGGACGTATGAAACGGAAACACGGGTGAAACAAATGGGACAAATACCACACACATTTCTAGTTTGGGGCAGTTGCCATGTATCTCGCCTTGCTCCCAGCACAAGGATGAGACGAGCAACCCCATCCGTATGCTGGGAGGACAACCTTGTTGCACCTCAGGTTAGCTTCACCTTGCTAAAGACACCAGGCTGCTTGTAGTTTATTAGAAAATAGGGAAAGGATAGCTCATCAAAGGTAAAAGTTCAGTTCCAAAGGATAGTTACAAAAACAAGGCTGTAAGAACAAATACATGGAAACATTAAGCATGAAACAAGGTCCTTAAAATGAAGCCAAAGTCCCAGAAATGAGAATACATCCAGGCTACAAGATAATACAGGGAACCAGACTTGGTTCTTGATTCAAGTGAGGAAATTGCTTTGATGAAGATTTCCCTCTCAGCAGACTGTTTTAATAGCATAATATGAAGGCATTTCTTTGCCCTTTGACCTCCCTCTTATTTGCTATTTGCTTATTTGCTATTTGCTATTTAACCCCCAGAATTCAAAACAACTAGCCCGATCTAGAGAAGCGGCCTCATCACTTTCAAGGCCACAGGACTCGTTAGTGTTATCAGGCTGAGGCTGGGAGCTGCTCTCCCTTTCTGCTTCTTGCACCTGAAAACCATCATCAGTAACAACAACTGACAAAGAGTTCTTCTCACACCCTGGACTTTCCACAGATACATATTAACCTTCTTTGCTTAGTTTCTCCATACCTCACAACCGCTGAGGATGCCTGCCATAGATGTGGGCAAAATGTCAGGAGAGAATACTTCTGGAACATGGCCATACAGCCCGGAAAACATACAACAACCCAGTAACAACATCATTTCTTCCCGTGGGAAAGCCTCCCTGCTCCTCACTCCTACAGCAGGTACACTCTGCACCTGAATCTCACAATTCCCATCAGAGTCATCTTGAAACTCATCCTGAACCTGAATATTGAAACTGCATCCCAGAATCCTCATCTGAGTCACACAAAGGCTGAGTCACAACAAGCCTGAGAATGATCCGGGCCCTGTCCTTTCCCCTCCTGGCCCCATTCTTTCCCGGTCCCTCCCCACCTACCTAATAGCAGCCTATTCATTCTGCAAATAAAGTATTACAGTAGAGTCTCACTTATCCAACACTAGCTTATCCAACGTTCTGGATTATCCAACGCATTTTTGTAGTCAATGTTTTCAATACATCATGATATTTTGGTGCTAAATTCGTAAATATAGTAATTACAACATAACATTACTGCATATTGAACTACTTTTTCTGCCAAATTTGTTGTATAACCTGATGTTTTGGTGCTTAATTTATAAAATCATAACCTGATTTGATGTTTAATAGGCTTTCCCTTAATGCCTCCTTATTATCCAACATATTCGCTTATCCAACATTCTGCCGGCCCGTTTATGTTGGATAAGTGAGACTCTACTGTAATTGCAACAAGTAATTGAACCGTATACAGCATCTGCTTAGAATTGGATACAGGCTGGCTTTATGCATCCTATCCCTGTATTTCTAAAATGAATCTGGATTATTTTTTTTTAAAAAAAACACAAAACTGTCAAACTATTTTGACAAGTGAAACAAACAGTTCCCTTCCCACTGATCTCTGCCCACAATGAAGTACGGCATAATCTGTCACTCTGTGCAAATACATCTACAGCAAAGCGATAAGTCGGATTGCTCAATACGGTTATGGACTCCAGATGCAACCTGATGACAAAGAAGCCCAAAGACTTTGTCAAGCTATAGAACCCCTGAATTCCGTTGCATTGAGCTATGGCAGCTGAAGTAGTGTTAAACTGGATTACAGTGTAAATGCAGCCTTGGATTTGGTTGAGTTAGTCTGCAGTGCCTTTCATGTTCTTTGATTTGTGTCTGGGCATCGCTGCGTTTGGTGGTCCCTCCATAGACTTGTCCAGAGCTGTATGGTATACGGTAGACTCCTGCGGAGGTGAGAGGATCCCTCTTGTCCTTTGCTGAATGTAGCATTTGTTGGATTTTCCTGGTGGGTCTGTAGATAGTTTGTAAGCTGTGTTTCTTTATCAGCTTCCCTATGCAGTCAGTGGTTCCCTTGACACTTGACCTCTGGGTGTGTTGACTGTTTATTGCCTATGTTTTGTTCTGCACTTGTTGTATTTTATATTTTGTGGTACACCTTGAGTGTTTTGTGAGCGCCCAGAGTCCCTCTTGTAGATGGTGGCAGGATATAAATAAAATTGTTATTATTATTGTTATTATTATTGTTATTGTTATTATTGTTATTATTATTTGAAATACAACAAGATGAGTCCACAGCAGACACTCTTGTATTATTATTATTATTATTATTATTATTATTATTATTATTATTATTATTATTATTATGATGACACAGCAAACAAGATAGATATGCTGGATTTCGTATCACAAAATCACAAGTCGAACACTTCCCAAGTGTCTAGGACTGTGTGATGTATTTTCAGATGATGTGTGCAGATCCCAGTAGGGTGGCCTTTTGCAGTTGGCAGATCGTGATTTTGTCAATGTCTATTGTTTCCAAATGCCGGCTGAGATCTTTTGGCATGGCACCCAATGTGCCGATTACCACCAGGACCACCTGTATTGGTTTCTGCCAGAGTCTTTGCAGTTCAGTCTTGAGGTCCTGATAGCGGCTGAGTTTTTCCTGTTGTTTTTCATCAATGCGACTGTCACCTGGGATGGCAACATCAATGATCCAAACCTTTTTCTTTTCCACAACTGTGATGTCTGGTGTGTTGTGTTCCAGAACTTTGTCAGTCTGGATTCGGAAGTCCCACAGTATCTTTGCGTGCTCATTTTCCAATACTTTTGCAGGTTTGTGATCCCACCAGTTCTTTACTGCTGGGAGGTGGTACTTGAGGCATAAGTTCCAATGAATCATTTGGGCCACATAGTTGTGCCTCTGTTTGTAGTCTGTCTGTGCAATTTTCTTACAGCAGCTGAGGATATGATCCATGGTTTCGTCGGTTTCCTTGTACAGTCTGCATTTTGGGTCATCAGCTGATTTTTCGATCTTGGCCTTAATTGCCTTTGTCCTGATGTCTTGCTCCTGGGCTGCAAGGATCAGGCCTTCTGTCTCCTTCTTCAGGGTCCCATTTATGAGCCAGAGCCAGGTCTTTTTTATTATTATTTATTATTTATTATTTATTTAATTTATTTATTTAATATTTATTATTATCATCATCATCATCATCATCTTTGTCTTTATGGGTTTGCAGCTGTGTGGCCATTTTTTTTTTGGCAAATTGTATGTGGGGTATCCAATGACACTCACAATGGGTCTGAGTGGGGTGGAGTCCTTGTGGATTTTTGGGAGTCCAGACAAAAGTGGAATGGAATCAGGGATGGGGAAAATAGTTGAAGCTGTAGCACGGCTCTCATAGCCACAGGCCAATATACATGGTTTCACTTATACACGGTTCCACTCACTTGCTTAGGATTTCCTGTACAAATTGCTCCTTCTTTTCATTACCTTCATTCGTTCATCCCATTGAAAATCACAAATATTATCCACTCTTTTACATATCCATGCAAAATCATCTTAAGAGGACAAAAAGCTTTCAGTGATTCATTTACTGGGCCGAGCTGTGGCGCAGCTGGTTAGTAGCCAGCTGCAGTAAATCACTACTTACCAAGAGGTCATGAGTTCGAAGCCTGGTCGGATTGAGTGCCCAAACGTTAAATATCCCCAGCTCGTTGTTTGCCTAAGCAACCCAAAAAAGACAGTTGCATCTGTCAAGTAGGAAATTTAGGGACCACTTATGCGGGGAGGCTAATTTAACTAATTTATGTCACCATAAAAAAAACTGTCCAGCAGCATGCCAGAAGATGAGGAATTACTCCATTAAGGACTCGGTGTCACAGTGGATGATGAAGCCTGGTTTTCCTAACCCCCATTTTTAACCATTTCCCATAAGATTTCCTTTCTCCACGCTCAATGTAAGGAGTTTCTCTAGTATTTATTATTATTATTATATGCTTATTTATTGGAATATTTACCAAAGCAGCTCTGGAAAGGCATGCATTATTCTGTGCAAAGGAGATGCTTAAGAATTCTTCAAACAGAGGGCAGCGTTATTAGTGTTTTCTCCTTCCCACGCAAAACAGGCTCTTCGGCGTCTCTAAACCAGGAGGCATCAATCTGGATCCAAGGACTTGTTCCCAGAGAAAGCTGTTTACTCCACTCGTAAGTTGCTTGATCATCAATGCATTCCTTTTGATAGCACAATACATTGCCTTCCTTTTTTTGCTTTGCAAATGGTGATTACATTAGAGCGCTGAAAGATATTAGAGCATGCTTTCTCTCTCTTCTCCTTTTTTTAAAATAAAGGGATCACAGATTAAGAGCTTTTCGGGTCTCGATACTAGAATGAACGTCGATGGGCAAGAGGACTCTTCTCATGGTTTGAAGCTGCTTGTTTGCATGGATGCAGGGAAATGGGTTTTATGAAAAGTCCTTCAATGCAGAGGACTTTTTATCTGGTGATGTTCAGCTTCTCAAGATTCAAAGCCATCCATTTTTGGGGGATGCCATTTGGATCAGGTGGAATCTCTGAATAGAAGCCTAAGGTCTTTTGCTGCCTGAGTCCAAGGACAGCTCTGCACAAAGAAGAGTTAAAGTGGTTTACATTAAAAGCATTTCAATACAAGTGACAATTATATATAACACTTGCTGTGCCCGGCCACGCATTGCTGTGGCGAAGTATGGTGGTATGGGAAATAAAGTACAGTAGAGTCTCACTTATCCAAGCCTCGCTTATCCAAGCTTCTGGATTATCCAAGTTATTTTCAATAGGTACCGCTTCTATGGGAAGGTAGCAATGCTCCATGCAGTCATGCCAGCAACATGACCAAGGAGGTGTCTATGGACAACGCCGGCTCTTCAGCTTAGAAATGGAGATGAGCACCAACCCTCAGAGTCAGACTTGACTAGACTTAATGTCAAGGGTAAACCTTTACCTTTACTAACATAAGGAGGTTCTTCCTAACGTTTAGGTGGAATTGTTTTTCTTGCAACCTGAAGAGCGATCAGATATTTTTTTGCCTGTGACTGCAAATGCCAAATCTGTGGCGTCGGATCATCTCGTTCCTCCTTTGTGGCCGATCCCCTCAGCTTCATGTGGAAACCCTTTTCGAGACAGATACGCCTGTCTGTTTCCTTTATTTTTTAAAAAGTCTCGTAGTGGGAACGATGAAATTTCACGAGGTGCTCAGAAAACCTCATGAGAAGGCCAGGAATCAGATATTATTATTCATTTATTTCGTTATATGTTACAACTCACCGGGGGTCCCCGGAAGCCCAAGGCTGCACTTAGAAAAACAAAAAACACCATTCATTTAATCTAATGTGGTAAAGGATATATACTGTATATACTCGAGTATAAGCCTAGTTTTTCAGCCCTTTTTTTAAGACTGAAAAAGCCCCCCTCGGCTTATACTCGGGTGAGGGTCTGGTTGGCTTATATTTGGGTCAGCTTATACTCGAGAATATATGGTACATTTATTATTTTTCTCTATTATTATTGGTATTATTACATTTATTATTTTTCTCTATTATTGTTGCTACTATTACATTTATTTTACTCTATTTTTATTATTATTAATACATTTATTATTTCACTCTGATCTATTTTATCATCATTATTATTATTACTGCATTTATTATTTTACCCTGTTTATTATTACATGTATTATTTTCCTGTATTTATTATTATTATTATTACATGTATTATTTTACTCTATTATTATTAAAAGAATACATAAGCACATTTGCATTGAAGATCAGAATAATGATTTGATCAGAGTTGGAGTTACCTTATCTTAAATTTGAGCTTTATGTAAATATTCAAAAACATTCAACCTACTGATGCCTCAATTAATGTAATTTTATTGGTATCTATTTTTATTTCTGAAATTTACCACCCTCGGCTTATACTGGAGTCAATGTTTTCCCAGTTTTTTTGTGGTAAAATTAGGTGTCTCGGCTTATATTCGGGTCGGCTTATACTCGAGTATACAGTAGAGTCCCACTTATCCAACACTCGCTTATCCAACGTTCTGGATTATCCAACGCATTTTTGTAGTCCATGTTTTCAATACATTGTGATATTTTGGTGCTAAATTCGTAAATACAGTAATTATTACATAGCATTACTACTTATTGAAATACTTTTTCTGTCAAATTTGTTATATAACATGATATTTTGGTGCTTAATTTGTAAAATCATAACCTAATTTGGTGCTTAATAGGCTTTTCCTTAATCTCTCCTTATTATCCAAGATATTCGCTTATCAAAGCTTCTGCCGGCCCGTTTAGCTTGGATAAGTGAGACTCTACTGTATCTATTTTTATTTCTGAAATTTACCATCCTTGGCTTATACTGGAGTCAATATTTTCCCAGTTTTTTTGTGGTAAAAGTAGGTGTCTCGGCTTATATTCAGGTCGGCTTATACTCGAGTATATACGGTATTTAGCCAAAAGATCCCATCGTACATATATCGTTGCCACTAAATGCCTGACAAAGTGCAAAAAAAAATCTTGTTTGTATTATTGCTTCAGGGTGAAAGTGGAGGTTCACTCTTTCATTGATCTTGGATAGTAATGTTATTTATTGATCGTCTTGAATGAGTTCTTCCTACTTTGAGCTGGTACTGATTTGTAAGGCAGGCCTTCCCAAACCGAATTCTATTTCTTTCCATCTATTATTCTCTTTTAAAAATAGTATCTGTGCCTTCTATTTGAGAGATGCCTTTAATAAGGCTGTGCCTTTGTGTGAGGTTGGAGAGAGTCAGAGAAGGGCAGGCGCATAACCCGTAACATCAAGGCCTGCGTGCACACTATGACCGCACCAAAGGGCACCAAAGCACCCCATGCCCTTTGCCCACTTGCACACCGAGGTTCTCAAGGTATGTTTTGAACCACTGACAACCCTATTAGAGGGCAATTTGGTTTCTAAAATATGTCTCAAATCAAAGGAGCCCTGTCTGGCCTTTCAAGTCTGTGGGAGATGAACGGCTGGAAAGGAAACTAATACGGTCTCCGAGAGGAAGAGTTTGAACCTGAAATAGCTGGGATATCGAGATAGGAGAAAGTCATGCTTTCAAATTCTCTTTCAGTTCCCAGTGTGCATATTTACGAGGGTTGAATGAAAAGTAATGCCTCCACCTTCGTTACTTGGGTTTGGATGGGAATATTTTAAATAATCAAATGCAGAAATAATCCATAGAATGTGCTCTTTAACTACCACTATTCACTTTTCCAGGAGTCCCGGTGGCGAAGTGCGTTAAAGCACTGAGCTGGAGACCGAAAGGTCCCAGGTTCAAACCCCGGGAGCGGCATGAGCAGCCGCTGTTAGCTCCAGCTCCTGCCCATCTAGCAGTTCGAAAACATGATGCCAATGTGAGTAGATCAATAGGTACCGCTCCGGCGGGAAGGTAACGGCGCTCCATGCAGTCATGCCGGCCACATGACCTTGGAGATGTCTACGGACAACGCCGGCTCTTCGGCTTAGAAATGGAGATGAGCACCAACCCTCCAGAGTCAGACATGACTGGACTTAACGTCAGGGGAAACCTTTACCTTTATTCACTTTTCCACATCATCACCAGACAATTGGATACATTTCTGCCAACAATGAACACGTTTTCTGAAGCCGTCATGGAAGAAGTCGACACTCTGTTTCCGCAACCGGCATCTCACAGGACCCATATTGCACAGACCTTCCGATAGCCAAGCAAAGCAATAATGTGACCCACACGTTCTTGTGAAATGCCGATTATGCTTGAAATTTATCTCTGAGTGATACAACGATCGTCCTGAATCAATCTGTTGACCTTTTGCTTGTGAAACTCTGCTGTTACAGGACGTCCAACTCTTTGTTTGGCACGCAAGTCAGATGTTCCCACCTCAACATCTTTAAACTTACTCGCCCAACTATGCACAGGACTCACATCAACACAATCCCCATAAACAACGTGCATTCTCTGATTAATCTCCTTTGAGGTGACACCTTCTGTTGTCAAGAATTCAGTGACTGCACGTTGCTTGAGTTGCATTGACCAACCGTCTGCTCAGGGTTCCATACTTCGCACATTAACAACACAACCGTTCAATGCTAAGGCTTCCCCGTTTGCGCAGGGTTCCATACTTCGCACATTAACAACACAACCGTTCAATGCTAAGGCTTCCCCGTTTGCGCAGGGTTCCATACTTCGCACATTAACAACACAACCGTTCAATGCTAAGGCTTCCCCGTTTGCGCAGGGTTCCATACTTCGCACATTAACAACACAACCGTTCAATGCTAAGGCTTCCCCATCTGCGCAGGGTTCCATACTTCGCACATTAACAACACAACCGTTCAATGCTAAGGCTTCCCCGTCTGCGCAGGGTTCCATACTTTGCACTTTAACAACACAACCGTTCAATGCTAAGGCTTCCCCGTCTACACAGAGTTCCATACTTCGCACATTAACAACACAACCGTTCAATGCTAAGGCTTCCCCATCTGCGCAGGGTTCCATACTTCGCACATTAACAACACAACCGTTCAATGCTAAGGCTTCCCCGTCTGCGCAGGGTTCCATACTTTGCACTTTAACAACACAACCGTTCAATGCTAAGGCTTCCCCGTCTACACAGAGTTCCATACTTCGCACTTTAACAACACAACCGTTCAATGCTAAGGCTTCCCCGTTTGCGCAGGGTTCCATACTTCGCACTTTAACAACACAACTGTTCAATGCTAAGGCTTCCTGCCAAATGGAACTGTAGAGGAGAGTCTACTGAACAAGCCAGGACCTGCCACAGACCAGGACTGCCCTCTGTTGAGGAGTTACGAAGGTGGAGGCATTACTTTTCATTCAACCCTCGTATTCCTGTTTCAAGCATAGGGAAGAAATTCAAAAATTCCATGCTGGAAGAAATTGAAACAGACAGATCCATCCAGTTTTATAAACTTTTAACAACAAATATAGGTTTTTAAATTTTTCTCACCTAACCTTTTAAGACACTCACGCAAACCAAACAACAGTCACCAGGCATTGCATTCATCCCACTATAATTATATGAACAGCGAAGGAATGGAGTCTAATGCAGTATGATTTCTTTGCGAAGTTGCAAAGAAACCATCCGCCCGGATTTCCATCAAAAAGGGGTGCAGCGACACTGTCGAAGCAATGCAGTTTGACACCACTTTAGCTTGCAAGACTCAATGCTATAGAATCATGGGATTTGTAGTTTGCAGTGTTTGGCAGAGAGGGCTCAAGACATCGTAAAACTACAAATCCCAGGATTCCATAGCATTGAGACATAGCATTGTGAACTGCATCATGGCGAAACAATCAGGGCCTGCTAACACCTTCCAACAAAGGATTCCTCCAGGCAGGAAGCAGCCAGGCTTTGAAACTGCAAGGCTATTCAGTGCTAATCAAGCTGCCAACTACAACATTCACACTTACCTCCAGCAGACAAGAGTTCTTCCTCCCACCCACAATGCTATACTAATAATATATTGGATATGTACATATAATATTGATAATATTATAATGTAATACGATATAATAATAATACACTATTATAATTCTATATTTATATTACATATAATATTACTAATAATATTGCAATATAGTTGTATAGTGCAATATAGTAATTTATAATGCTTATTTTGTGCTATACTAATAATATATTGTCTGCACATATAACTTGTAAGCCGCCCTGAGTCCCCTTCAGGGTGAGAAGGGTGGGATATAAATGTTGATAATAATAATAATGAAATAATAATAATTTGCAATAATCCACTACAAAACCAAGCCTTTCCTACCTATTTTGAGGAGGTCCACCTTCTGTAGGTTTATTAATTTATTAATAATAATAAATAAATATTAATAATATTTATTAATTTATTATTAATATTTTATTAATGATATTATTTTGTAATACAATAGAATACTAATAATACAATATAATAATATTAATTATATATTATATATTACTTGTAATATTACTTTTAATATTACAATATATTTATATAGTAAAAGGTAAAGGTTTCCCCTGACGTTAAGTCCAGTCGTGACCCACTCTGGGGGTTGGTGCTCATCTCCATTTCTAAGCTGAAGAGCCGGCGTTGTCTGTAGACACCTCCAAGGTCATGCAGCCGGCATGACTGCATGGAGCGCCGTTACCTTCCCGCAGGAGCGGTACCTATTGATCTACTCACATTGGCATGTTTTCGAACTGCTAGGTGGGCAGAAGCTGGAGCTAACAGCGGGCGCTCACTCTGCTCCCGGGATTTGAACCTGGGACCTTTTGGTCCGCAAGTTCAACAGCTCAGTGCTTTAACACACTTCGCCACCGGGACTCCATCTTAAATTTGAGCTTTATGTAAATAATATTCAAAAACATTTAACTACTGATGCCTCAATTAATGTAATTTTATTGGATGGGGTTTTCTTGGCAAAATTGTTTCAGAAAAAAATTACCTTTGTCTTCTTCTGAGGCTGAGAAAGCATGACGTGCTCAAGGGCACGTAAAGATTTCCTTGCAAGAGTGAAGATTCGAACACTAACCTCTAGAGTTGTAGACTAATGTTTAAATCACAACACAACGCTGGTTGTCTGTACAAACAAATAGTAAAGGTCAAGGTTTCCCCTGACGTTAAGTCCAATCGTGACCGACTCTGGGGGTTGGTGCTCATCTCCATTTCTAAGCCGAAGAGCCGGCGTTGTCCATAGACACCTCCAAGGTCGTGTGGCCAATGGCATGACTGCCTGGAGTGCCGTGACCTTCCTGCCGGAGCGGTACCTATTGATCTACTCACATTTGCATGTTTTCGAACTGCTAGGTTGGTAGGAGCTGGGGCTAGCAGTGGGCGCTCATTCCGCTCCCAGGATTTGAACCTGGGACCTTTTGGTCCACAACTTCAGCAGCTCAGCGTTTTAACACACTGTGCCACCACGCGCTCGTGTAGAAACAAATACAGGTTGCAAATTTCAAGCTGGATACTAGTACAGTAGAATCTCACTTATCCAACATTCGCTTATCCAACATTCTGGATTATCCAATACATTTTTGTAGTCAATGTTTTCAATACATCATGATATTTTGGTGCTAAATTCCTAAATACAGTAGTTACTACATAGCATTACTGAGTATTGAACTACTTTTTCTGTCAAATTCGTTGTATAACATGATGTTTTGGTGCTTAATTTGTAAAATCATAGCCTAATTTGATGTTTAATAGGCTTTTCCTTAATTCCTCCTTATTATCCAACATATTTGCTTATCCAACATTCTGCCGGCCTGTTTATATTGGATAAGTGAGACTCTACTGTACATGGAAATCTCTAGCTATCTACCCTGTTTCCCCAAAAATAAGACCTAGTAGAAGTTTTGCTGAATTGCTAAATATAAAACCTCCCCCAAAAGTAAGACCTAGCGAAGTTTTTGTTTGGAAGCATGCCCGGCATCTGCCAAACAGAACACCAGAGTATGCAGGATTGGTAAATGTACATACCAGTTGTACATGGAAATAATGGTAGTAACAAGAAATAGTCTGGTTATGCTGGTTTGTGATGACAACTACTATACAATATATAATAAATGTTTATTTTTTTTGTCCAACAATAAATGTGAATTCTTCTTCATGGAAAAATAAGACATCCCCTGAAAATAAGACCTAGCACATCTTTGGGAGCAAAAATTAATATAAGACACTGTCTTATTTTCGGGGAAACACGGTATATGTATATAGGGTTTGCAAAGACTTGCAAACATATGAGGGGGAAATTCATATATAAAATTAATGTATATAGATAGATAGATACCGATATAAAGGATATCCCTGGCCTTTTGCCTCTAAATAGCCTCTGTGTTCTGTATGAGAACATAGAGAACATATTAGAGCATTTTTCCTCCTGTTGTGCCAGTCTCAGTCGGAGAACTCAGTCCTAGACACCAGTTGGCACACCTTGCCATCCGAAGCCTGCCTGGAGTGTGCATGATTCTCCCCCTTTCCCTTCATGCGCTTGAGCATAACAGCAGCAGCTAAAGAGCGAGAGAGAGGAAGGCTGCGTTGGAGCCAGGACCGGCTGAGCATCACAAGCGCAGCCCACCAATCGCAGGGCCCAGGAGGTGGAGCGTGAGTGCCAGCAAATAATTCCTAAATGCATTTCCAGCCCAGTTGGTCTCGGCTGCTGGAAGATCTGGACGCAAGGAGTGAAAGCGAGGCACGACGGATGACAGCAAGCGCCCGGCATCCATCCGCTGAGCATCCCTATAGCCCATCTTCCCTGGGTTGCCTTGGGCAGTTTCTGTTGCATTTTCTCCCGGCAAAAGGTACCACCATCTGGATTTTATCCTACCACCTGTCTCTGCGTCGCCGGGGAAAAGTTTTATTAGGGAGATCAATGCCGTGCCCAAATCTGGCTCTGGGTTTTTGGGGTATGGTGATGCGTCGGAGGAGGGAGGCAAAGCATGTGGGTTGCTCTCATATTTGCTTCTCTTTTTACAATCATGCCAACTGTGTTGCTTTTGAGACATCCCTGGCAAACTTTAAGGTGGGGATGATGTGGGCTGGTTGCATCAGGGCCTTTGAAAAACAGTGGCAAGTTACTCCAAGGCTGAGCGTTTGCGTTGTTTGTGCGAGCGGAAGAGCTTTGCATCATTGCCAAGCCTGGTCATCCCTGTCGAGCCTCTAGAAGTAAATCTGTTTAGACTGGGAAGATGTGCATTGTTTTCCCCCCATACATCATGCGCCGAACACAATCCTTTGTTTTGTGCCCAGCACTTTCAAAAAAGGAGCGTGCACGGTTCCATAGATTTCCAAAACCTCGACCCCAGCTTCAGTGTATGTGAAGTTTCTCCAGAATATTGCAGATATTTGCAGGGCAGTGCTGGTATGAATCAACAGCGCGGTCAGGTTTGTAAAGTGTGTCAAGGAACTTTAAATCCAGGGAGAAAGAGGCCTTGAGAAAGATCGTTGTTGGTCCTTTCAACAGTTGGGTGGAAGTGGAAGGAGAGTGGATTTGGCTAAGCTCAGCTTCCTATATGCTTTGCTTCTTTTATGTAGTTGTTAAATGAGATGGTTCTTCTATTAATGGCAACCAATCTTGCTTCTGCACCTGAATCCTGTTACCATGTGTCTTGGGTGTGGAACAGGCTGCTTTGCTTCTTTTGGAACATCCAAACTTTAATCTACTTCTATACTGAACTATGGGTTCCCGGTGGCACAGCAGGTTGAACTGCTGAGCTGCTAAACTTGCTGACGTGGGAGAGCTCCCACTGTTAGCCCCAGCTTCTGCTAAGCTAGCAGTTCGAAAACATGCAAATGTGAGTAGATCAATAGGTACCACTCCGGCAGGAAGGTAAAGGCGCACCATGCAGTCATGTCAGTGGCCGCATAACCTTGGAGGTGTCTACGGACAACACCGGCTCTTCATCTTAGAAATGGAGATGAGCACCAACCCCCAGAGTCAGACACGACTGGACTTAACGTCAGGGGAAAACTTTTACCTTTTTAATATTGAAAAATCCCTAACCAGGTAACAGCGCTCCATGCAGTCATACCGGCTACATGACGTTGGAGGTGTCTACGGACAACGCCGGCTCTTCGGCTTAGAAATGGAGATGAACACCAACTCCCAGAGTCAGACACGACTGGACTTACCGTCAGGGGAAAACTTTTACCTTTTTAATATTGAAAAATCCCTTACCAGGTAATGGCGCTCCATGCAGTCATACTGGCCACATGACCTTGGAGGTGTCTACGGACAACGCCGGCTCTTTGGCTTAGAAATGGAGATGAGCACCAACCCCCAGAGTCAGACACGACTGGACTTAACACCAGGGGAAAACTTTTACCTTTTTAATATTGAAAAATCCCTAACCAGGTAACGGCGCTCCATGCAGTCATACTGGCCACATGACCTTGGAGGTGTCTATGGACAACGCCGGTTCTTCGGCTTAGAAATGGAAATGAGCACCAACCCCCAGAGTCAGACACGGTTAGACTTAATGGCAGGGGAAAACCTTTACCTACTATATTGAACTATAATCCAGCACACCTGATTCCGACGACCTAGAAGTGGGCCATTGGTTACAACTAGCTGGCAGTTTCACTGATGCAATGGTTTCCTTTGGACTAGTGCAGTTAGTCTTGTATATAAAACACGAATCCACAATAGGATTGCAACATTTTTACTAGCCTTGCTTGTGTGACTTTCAAAGGATCGGATACATAGAAAATGCATCCATCATGGGGGAAATGTTTGCTCCCGACTTAGTCCCATGCTAGGAAAAACAGTGCCAGCCAAATTGGACTCATGCTGTTTTCAAAAAGCAAGTCCAAAAAGATAAACAAGAAGCTGGCAACCTGATCTGTGTGACTGCCCAGCTCTTGGTAAGATGAAACCTGAGGTTTCGATCACCTCGTCTGTCTCCAAGGATTAAAAACCAAGAGGTAGCTTCACACGAAATTATTGTATTTTCTAGTGTATAAGACTATTTTAAAACTCAGGGAAATCTTCTCAAAAGTCGGAGGTCGTCTTATATGGCGGGTATCGTCTTATAGGGTGGGTGCTGACATTTCCGAGCCGGACTGGAGAATCTGGGAGCTCAAAAACTGCTGTGGCCGCATCCTGTGAAGCAGCGTAGGTGCGCATGTGTGAGATCTGAACGGCAGAGAAGGAGGTACGGTAATAGGATACAAGAGCGGGCCAGATAGGCATGTTTGCGCTACCGCTCTGATAGATTTTTATTTGGTGTGCATTGGAAGAGGGGTAGTCTTATATGGCGAGTATATCCCAAACTCTATATTTTAACTGGAAAAGTTGTAGGTCGTCTTATACGCCCAGTGGTCTTATGCGCCAGAAAATACAGTACTTCCAGTGCACCTGAGCCTCTGTTGCACAGTTGAGTACAAGGGGGAACCTTATTAATGTGTGACAAAAAGTACCTGTTTTAAGTTGGTCCCTAAATTTCTAACCAGTATAGGTCATAATTTCAAGCTGCAGCTCCATCATGGCTTTAAAACCTCCTAGATCAGTGATGGCCAACCTATGACACGCGTGTCAGCACTAACACGCCTAGCTATTTTTGCTGACACGCTGCTGCCTGCAGATTGATTGGATGACTATGTCTTTTGTGGCCAAATTTGGTGTGATTTGGTCCAGTGGTTTTGTTGTTTACTCCATGGGAATTATGCACATTACATTATATATATGTATATGTGTGTGTGTGTGTGTGTGTGTATATATATATATATATATATATATATATATTCTATTATTATTGTAATATATTATCATTTTATTACTATTATATTCATTATTCATGACTACATTGAAACTAGAATAGAGAGAAATCAGTGTGGAAACTACAAGAGGTACCATAGATCGTTGGACATGGAAATAAGGGTAGTAAATAGTTTTTGATTTATTAAATACAGTTATATATTACAATTATACATTTTTGTTATTTAAACTATACCTATTGCGAAATTATGGGTTTTTTTTTTCTTGAAGTGACACACCACCCAAGTCATGCTAGGTTTTTTGGTGAATTTTGACACACCAAGAGCAAAAGCTTGCCCATCATTGTCCTAGACTAAAATGATTTTTGAAGGAAAGCATTTAATCTATGGTAGAGTTTTTGGTTTTTCTATTGGAATAAAACAGGCTGCCAACATGTGCCAGAGGTAGGTGGTACATAGCTCCCCAAATTACATTTGAAACCTAAGCCATGTTCACACATATCTGCTGGGTGGGCAACATAGGAAGCTGCTTTGCGTTATCCTTATCCCATCTTTTACTTTTAGTATTATTGTTCAGGTTGGTTGTATCTCTCCAGTGCGTTGGGCAGAGGTCTTCACCTGTCATCTGCTACCAGCTCTTGGTAGAAGTTTGGAATTTGACTCAAAATCTTGACTATAGCACTTTTTATAGTCCAGTGCTTGTGGATTAGGGACACCCTTGGTCCCAGAAAATGTCACTCCGAATTGTTAAAGTGCTCAGAGTTGGTTTCCTGCAGCCATGTCACCAGGGGTTTTAGACTTAGCTATAGAATAATTAGTATGGAAAAAGACTAGATTCTTTGAAAAGAGTGGTTGTGCATATTGCTCAGACTATTTGCAGAACCACATCTCCGTATACAAACCAGCTCGAGCCTGGTGATCTGCGGAGGAGGCCCAGCTCTCAGTTCCACCCTGTCTCAAGCATGGCTAGTGGGAATGAGGGGGGGGGGGGCTTCTACATGATGGCTCCCTACCTCTGGAACTCCCTCCCAAAACAACTAAAAACTGCTCTGTCTCTTCTCACCTTCAGAAAGCTGCTAAAAGCCCATCTATGCACTCTGGCTTATGGAGAGGAGGAAGACTTAGCACCACTCAACCTACATCCATTCCTAGATATGCTAAATCTTGTCTAGATACTGGAATCGATCTCAGCCTCTTGGTTGTGCTTAGTAGGAGCCTGAAAACCTGGCTCTTTACACAGGCTTTTGAATAAGTACCGCCAATTTGTATATTAAACTCTTGCACTAGCGGTTCCTTTTTGATCGGTTGCACCCGCATGGTTAATTTTTTTTCTTTTGATATAGCCTTAGGGGTTCACCCCCATTTTAAGGTTCTCCCCCATGATCTTATAGCACTTTAACTTCATATTTACAAGCCTTATTCAGTGCACTATTGCCCAGTTCATTTTATGATTTTAATGCTGTATTTTATCCAGTGTTTTATTAATGATTGTGATTTTATTTTATGTCTTTTTAATTTACATTTGCGCATTTTTGGGGATATGATGTATTGTATGTTTGTTTTGTATTTGTAAACTGCCCCGAGTCCCCCTGGGGAGATGGAGGCAGGGTATAAAAATAAAATTATTATTATTATTATTATTATTATTATTATTATTATTATTATTATTGTGGCAAATCGCCTCAACTTTCTTTAGGTTTTAGTCATTAACTTCTAGGTGTTTTACCTAGTGATAAATTTATATTATGTGTTTGTTTGTATGGGTTATTTACATTTTATCTTTGCTATTTTTGTTTGTTATTAAGTTTTAAAGTTAGGTTACCACTGTGGTGGCACAATGGGTTAAACCCTTGCGCCGGCTGAACTACAAAACTAAATTTTGGGTTGCTGATCTGAAGGTTCCCGGTTTGAATCCGCAAGATGGGGTGAGCTCCTGTCTGTCAGCCCTAGCTTGCGGGGACATGAGAGAAGCCTCCCATTAGGACGGGCATCTCTGTAGATGGCCAATTCTTTCACAACAGAAGTGACTTGCAGTATATTCTCAAGTTGCTTCTGATACGATTAAAAAAAGGTTGCTCACATATTGCTGGATGTGATCTGCTTTGTTGTAATTTGTTTGTATTTTAATATTTGCTGGCATTGAATGTTTGCCGTATATGTTGGAAACCACCCCGAGTCCCTCTGGGGAGATAGGGTGCTCTACAAATAAAGTATTATTATTATTATTGACACAACGACATTGTATGACAGAGCAAACAAGATAGATATGCTGGATTTTGTATCAAAAAATCACAAGTCGAACACTTCCCAAGCGTTTAGGACTGTGTGATGTATTTTCGGATGATGCGTGCAGATCCCAGTAGGGTGGCCTTTTGCAGTTGGCAGATCGTAATTTTGTCAATGTTTATTGTTTCCAAATGCCGGCTGAGATCTTTTGGCACGGCACCCAATGTGCCCATCACCACCGGGACCACCTGCACTGGTTTCTGCCAGAGTCTTTGAAGTTCAATCTTAAGGTCCTGATAGCGGCTGAGTTTTTCCTGTTGTTTTTCGTCAATGTAACTGTCACCTGGGATGGCGACATCAATGATCCAAACCTTTTTCTTTTCCACAACTGTGAGGTCTGGTGGGTGGTGTCCCAGAACTTTGTCAGTCTGGATTCGAAAGTCCCACAGTATCTTTGCGTGTTCATTTTCCATTACCTTTAAAGGTTTGTGATCCCACCAGTTCTTTGCTGCTGGAAGGTGGTACTTGAGGCATAAGTTCCAATGAATCATTTGGCCCACATAGTTGTGCCTCTGTTTGTAGTCTATCTGTGCGATTTTCTTACAGCAGCTGAGGATATGATCAATGGTTTCGTCGGTTTCCTTGCACAGTCTGCATTTTGGGTCATCAGCTGATTTTTCAATCTTGGCCTTAATTGCCTTTGTCCTGATGTCTTGCTCCTGGGCTGCAAGGATCAGGCCTTCTGTCTCCTTCTTCAGGGTCCCATTTGTGAGCCATAGCCAGGTCTTCTCCTTATCAACTTTTCCTTCAATTTTGTCAACTTTCCATGCAGTGTTTTGTTGTGCCAGCTGTCAGCTCTAGTTTGTAGTGCAGTTTTCTTGTACTGATTCTTTTTCTGCTGTACTTGGAGGAGTTTCTGATTTTTGACTTCAATCAAAGCAGGTTCTTCACTTTGCTTTACATATTCTGCCAGGGCATGTTCTTCTTCTTTGACTGCTTGTTTGACTTGTAAGAGTCCTCTGTCCCCTGATCTTCTAGGCAGATATAGCCGGTCAACATCACTGCGAGGGTGCAGTGAATGATGAATGGTCATGAGTTTTCTTGTTTTTCTGTCCAAATTGTCCAGTTCCGCCTGTGTCCAGTTTATGATGCCAGCAGTATATCTTATGACAGATATGGCCCAGGTGTTTATGGCCTTGATGGTGTTGTCTCCATTGAGCTTGCTTTTGAGAATTTTTCTGATCCTTTGTGTGTATTCTTTGCTGACCACAGTTTTCACATGTTCATGCTTGATGTTGTCCAGCTGTAATAATGCCCAGATATTTATAGGCCTCTGGCTGGTGACACTTTATTGTTTGGCCATTAGGCATATTTATGCCCTCACTTTCAATGATTTTTCCTTTCTTCATTGCCACTGTCGAACATTTGTCCAAACCATTATTATGATTATTATTATTAATAATAATAATAATAATAATAATAATAATAATAATAATAATATTAATTTTGCCTGCCACATAACGCTTCTTCCCCCTTTCCACATGTCATCTTTAGTCAAAGAGGTTTTGCAGTGTTTTTTGGATAGACCTATTTGGATAGAGGGCATGAAAGAAGTATGGGAAGATACCCTGTGGCTTAACAGATCTCTGGATGAGACCAAAAAAGGTTATCGTAGATGCTTATTTCCGAAAAACTGCTTCTTTTATTGCCTTCAGTTTCTACCTACTCCGAGAAACAAACAAATGCAGTTAGCACCCTCCCTTAAAACTGTCCATTTCTCCTTCCACCCTTCCATGTGTGTATTCTTGCACAACCATGTGCTCCAAGGAGCCTCAACAGGCGGCCCTGTAAAGAGCAATTCATGCCACATCCAGGCCCTGCAAAGGAAAGAGGCTTTCCCCTAATCCGCCTGCCCTTCCTTGGGGATGTTGGTGCCCAAAAGCAGAGCATGAAGCTGGTTCTGAATGGCAGCAGTGGCCCGATTCCTCCTTAAAAGTCTTTTGTTTGCTTGCCGGAGATAGCGTTAAGGTTGCATTTCTGCAGGCTCCCTCTCTGCTGCCAAAGGGGGAAAAAGAAAGGCTTTTGATTTGATACAGAATATTGGGAGAGATGGTTTGGAGGGGAGGGATAAAAACAGAGAGGGTTGCAGACGAAATGACTCATCTGCTGAAGAAAGGGAACAGCGGGGAAGGGGAGATGGGCGCTGGAGGGAGGCGGAATTTCGGGTCTCTTTCTCCCTTTGCCGCCTTTCTTTTGGATGAGAGAGAAGTCAAGAGGAACTGCAGCAGGAGCAGCGCACACCTGCTCCTCTGCCGAAGGAAAGAGTTGCTGCAGTAAAGGGAAAGGTGTGCTCGGCATCAGATTCAAGGTCGCTCCTTCAAGCCCATGGCAGCCGGCCTCAAAACAACTGCCTCCAGATGTGTGTGCTATGACTCCCATCACCCCCAGTGGTTTGGGGTGATGGTGGCATAGCGGCGGGTGGAAAGAACATTTACAGCCGATCCGGTTAACTGCAACTCAAGCAACTGGCAAAAACGAAATCGAAGAAATAATTCTTTAAATTCACAAAGCTGTTTTTATAATGCCATTAAACTGTGATGAATCTACACTGCCATATAATGCAATTTGAGCTGCGTTATAGGGTCAGTGTAGACCCATGTAATCATAGAATCATAGAATAGTAGAGTTGGAAGAGACCTCATGGGCCATCCAGTCCAACCCCCTGCCAAGAAGGCCCGGGCTGTGGCGCAGGCTGGAGAGCAAGCCAGCTGCAACCAGCTGCAATGAATCACTCTGACCAGGAGGTCATGAGTTCGAGGCCCGCTCGGAGCCTATGTTTGTCTTGTCTTTGTTCTATGTTAAAAGGCATTGAATGTTTGCCTATATGTGTAATGTGATCTGCCCTGAGTCTCCTTCGGGGTGAGAAGGGCGGAATATAAATGCTGTAAATAAATAATAAATAAATAAGAAGCAGGAAATCGCATTCAAAGCACTCCCGACAGATGGCCATCCAGCCTCTGTTTAAAAGCCTCCAAAGAAGGAGCCTCCACCACAGTCCGGGGGAGAGAGTTCCACTGCCAAGATCAGTGCATTATATGGCAGTGTAGATCCAGCCTGTGTTACCTTAAGTTAGGTTTGTCTTTAAGGTAAAGGTTTTCCCTGACGTTAAGTCCAGTCATGACCGACTCTGGGGGTTGGTGCTGATCTCCATTTCTAAGCCGAAGAGCCGGCTTTGTCCATAGACATCTCCAGGTCATGTGGCCGGCATGACTGCATGGAGCATTGTTACCTTCCTGCCAGAGCGGTACCTATTGATCTACTCACATTTGCATGTTTTCGAACTGCTAGGTTGGCAGGAGCTGGGGCTAACAGTGGGCGCTCATTCCGCTCCCGGGATTTGAACCTGGGACCTTTTTGTCCGCAAATTCAGCAGCTCAGCGCTTTAACACACTGTGCCACCAGGGGCACCAGGGTTTGTCTTTATGTGTCTTAATTTGCCATTAATGACTGTATTTCAGTATGAACATCAAGCCAATACACAATTTATGGTATTTTTTTATCATGTCAGAAGCGAATTGAGGCAAGTCTTCAAAGACACTGCCCAGGGGATATCTGGATGTATTACCAGCCTGCAGGGGGCTACTCTCATGTTCCCGCATGGGAAGCTAGGGCTGACAGAAGGGAGCTCACCCCATTTTGCGGATTTCAACCACCAACCTTCAAGTCGAGGCTTCTTCTTGGAGGCTTTTAAGCAGAGGCTGGATGGCCATCTGTCGGGAGTGCTTTGAATGCGATTTCCTGCTTCTTGGCAGAATGGGGTTGGACTGGATGGCCCATGAGGTCTCTTCCAACTCTGTTATTCTATGATTTTATGATTCTAAGTCAGCAGTTCATCACAAGGGTTTAACCCATTGTACCACTGTGGCTCCATGGTATGGTATAATGGGGATATAGTATTAGTTAGGTCTATTTTTGACAGTAACTCTCAGGCAACCAGAAATTACCTTTATCCAGCATCTATCAGCTTCTCTGGGTATTGGTTAACCGTGGCCCACTTACATGGCCGTATAATGCAATTTGAAACTGAATGATATGGTCAGTGTAGCCTCATATAATGCTGCAAGTAAATGTGAGTTTTGCACAGATGGAGTTTCCAAATTGCAAAAGGGTTTTTAATTGAATTCACTTTTTTATTTGAGAGAATACATCTTTAAGGACCTTTAGGTCCTTCAGTGTGTCGCTATGGTGAAATTCCAGTGAGATATTCAAGCCACAATGTGTTTTCCAAGGATTTTCCCACAGCATAAAGAACATTGCAAAATATATTTTTCCTTTCCATTCCTCTTGCTTAGGGCATATCTACACCAGTGTTTCTCAACCTTTTTTTGACCAGGACCACTCTCTAACATTAGTACCAAAAGGGTTACGAATCAGTTTTTGCTCAACTTCAGATCTGGTTTGGTTATTTGGGGTGCTGATTCAGAAAACTGCATTGGACAGACCACATCAGCTCTAGTTTCTGATACAGAACATATGTCATCCAGTATTCACCATCTGCTCACCCACAGAAAACCATATTTAATAAGCCTCAGCACTATAAGAGGGTTTCGTGAGACCAGTTGCTCTCATTGCAACGGTATAGTTATGGTGAGGTTGTGGACCAATTTTTAGTTTTTGCAGACCACTAGTGGTCCACGGACCACAGGTTGGGAACCACTGATCTACATTGTCAAATGAATGCAGTTTGACACCGTTTCAACTGCCATGGTGATGTTCCGTCCAGGGGTTTGATTTGCATTGTCCCATAGTTGTAGGAAATAGCACCCCTTTTGCGTTTCTTTCAGGGTTGCTACAGACTCAGCAACACCCTGATAGTTAACCATCAACAGAGGTTTGTAGCCAGCCTGCAAAGCCTTTGCTGCTGTAGGCTTGCAAAAGTATCTTTTTGATCTTGAGGCCGCCCCCTTTTCCTGGGATGAAATCTCAATTTTTAAGAAGCCCTCTTTGCCTTCTACAAAAGAGAAAAAGAACTCAGATGTGCTGGTGTGGTCAAGCCAGGCCAGCTCAGACAAGCCATCGTAAGTACTAACCTCTTGCCTTTAAAACTAATTCTGAGTTTAGATAGGGAAAGACCTGTTCTTTCTAAAATAGTAACCCAGCACTAGGGTAAAGTATATCCAAGGATTTCCCTGCCATTGGAAGAAGCTCTAATCACTTCATCTCCAAGCTAGCTTTGAGTTTAGATAGGGAAAGACCTGCTCTTTCTAAAACAGTAACTCAGCACTAGGGTAAAGAATATCCCAGGATTTTTCTGCCATTGGAAGAAGCTCTAACCACTTCATCTCCAAGCTAGCTTTGAGTTTAGATAGGGAAAGACCTGCTCTTTCTGATATAGCAACTCAGGGTTAGGGTAAAGAGCATCCCAGGATCTCTCCACCTTTGGAAGAAGTTAACCCAGCAGCTAAGGGGAAACATCTGCATGATTCATAAGTTGACTGTTTGTATTTGTAACCTCAACAACTCGTGCCAAGCCTGTCAAGAACTTTGAGAAAACAAAAATCTTGTTTGATGTTCAATTTGGAGTGGCCTTAGTTGCTGGGACTCCTGAGCTTCAAAGTAAGGTCCCTGCAGTTTACCCGGCAAAGAAAGGAGCACATCTTAATTTCAACCAAAGGTGCCTGGGTGTGACGGCACAGCTGCAATGCTTTGAAATAGTCTGAGTTGTAGTTTGGTGAGGCACCAGCACTATTTGGCAAGGGGGGGGGGGGGGCTAAAGACCTTGTAAACTACAGTTCCCATGTTTCCACAGTATTGAGTCATCCCAGGTAAAGTGGAATTTATTCTTCAGTATCCTCAGAGAAGAGAAATAGCCAAAGGTACTGCATATTTTTAAAACTTCCTGTGCTTTGAAATGGCTGTACAAAACAAAGGCGCACTGGCAGAATGAATAAATAGGCATGAAGGCAATAAAAGCGCACAAGTGATGTTTATGCATTAATTTTGTATGGTGAAAGCGCACCATGTCGGGAACCTGTTGGGTAAACTTTCCATATTTTTTTGTTTTGTTTTCAACCATCGTAATTGGATGGTTCCCTTCCTTGCCTTTGGAGAATATTCCTCTGAAGGGAAAGCATCCTTTGAAATGCCAGAGAGAAGTGATTCAATATGTGGAGGTGGAGAATCGATTAGCCTGGGCTTTGGAAAACATCCTAGGTGCGATGTGGATGCATTTTAGAATGGTGTTGTTGTTGGATTGGTGTGGAGCCAGGGAATTGAGTCTGTTTTGAAGGCTGCTGTATCTCTAGATTCTAGAGATGGTGGATTATACTTTTGCACATATCCTGTGGAATTGATGCATTTTGACAACACTTGCCATGACTCACTGCTAATCATAGGAGTTGTAGCTTGGTGAGGTATTGGCACTCTTTGGCAGAGAAGGCGAAGGATCTTGTGATACTACAACTCCCATGATTCCATAACATTGAGTCATGGCAATTTAAGTGGTGCCAAACTGTATTAATGCTTCAATGTAGATGCATCCTAGAACTCTTATGCTTGCCGTATTTGTCCTCCCTTGGTCACGTTACCCTTTTTCTTTGGATTCCTAAATTGTATTTCTAAAATATCAAATGAACTTGTGTAGTTTCTGCAAGGCTAGAAATATGGAGCATGGAAGAAATATACACCGAGGAGCAGAATTCTTATCTGGGGACAATAGTTTGCATTAAATAGATGTGTAACTTGTTCATTTTATTTTTATATAAGCTGTAGTATGGGGAAAAGATATCAGTTTGTAAATCTAATTACCATATATACTCGAGTATAAGCCGACCCGAATATAAGCTGAGGCACCTAATTTTACCACAAAAAAACTGGGAAAACATTGACTCCAGTATAAGTCGAGGGTGGTAAATTTCAGAAATAAAAATAGATACAGTAGAGTCTCACTTATCCAACATAAACGGGCCGGCAGAACGTTGGATAAGCGAATATGTTGGATAATAAGGAGAGATTAAGAAAAAGCCTATTAAACATCAAAATGGGTTATGATTTTACAAATTAAGCACCAAAACATCACGTTATACAACAAATTTGACAGAAAACGTAGTTCATTACACACTAATGCTATGTAGTAATTACTGTATTTACTAATTTAGCACCAAAATATCAGAATGCATTGAAAACATTGACTACAAAAATGCGTTGGATAATCCAGAATGTTGGATAAGCGAATGTTGGATAAGTCAGACTCTACTGTACCAATAAAATTACATTAATGGAGGCATCAGTAGGTTAAATGTTTTTGAATATTTACATAAAGCTCAAATTTAAGATAAGACTGTCCAACTCTGATTAAATCATTATTCTCATCTTCTTCAATGTAAATGTGCTTATGTATCCTTTTAATAATAATAGAGTAAAATTATACATGTAATAATAATAATAATAATAATAATAATAATAATAATAATAATAATAAATACAGGAAAATAATACATGTAATAATAAATAGGGTAAAATAATAAATGTAATAATAATAATATCAGAAATAATAAATGTATTAATAATAAAAATAGAGTAAAGTAAATGTAATAGTAGCAACAATAATAGAGAAAAATAATAAATGTAATAATACTAATAATAATAGAGAAAAATAATAAATGTACCATATTTTCTTGAGTATAAGCTGACCCAAATATAAGCCAACCAGGACCCTCACCTGAGTATAAGCCGAGGGGGCTTTTTTCAGTTTTAAAAAAAGGGCTGAAAAACTAGGCTTATACTCGAGTATATACAGTAATTACCAAACACATCCACAAACCTATTTCTTGTGCATATAAACTGTATTTCTGCACTTTAACATTCCCAGAAAGTGGGTTGCTGTGAGTTTGCTGTGGGCTGCTGGCCGTGTTTCAGAAGCATTCTCTCCTGACGTTTCACCCACATCTGTGGCAGGCATCCTCAGAGGTTGTGAGGCCTGTTGGAAACTAGGCAAGTGGGGTTTATATATCTATGGAATGGCCAGGGTGGGAGAAAGAACTCACTTACGTGTAGATACAGCCGTTGTCTCTCTCCGTGTGTATTGACATGGGAGGAACCATGAATACAAAAGCAAGTTGCTTCTTAATACATAAGAATAAAATGGACTTGTAATCATGTTATTGGCTTCCATGTAGCCCTAGCAACAATTCTTCTTGTTCATGTGTTAATGTGAACTTGCAGTTTCGTACTTTTGGAGCAAAAGCCAGGAGCACCAGTTTTTTGTATGGCATGCAAATGGAATTTTATTGTAAGGTATTATGGCTTCCATTTGAATAGATGTTCAGAACCACTGAAGGTGCTTTAAAACTGTGAAAACCCTGTGTGGTGTCCCCAAGAAAAACCCATTTATCCATTAAATACCCATGAGAGAGATATGTCATGACTTAAAGCGGTGGCTAAAAGCTGTGACACATTCAAGGCCATGTTCAGACTTAATGGAGTATCTCTCACTTAATGTCTGCTTTTTTGTCTTCATATAATGGGAGCGAACATTGTAATGGAGGAAAATCACTATTAAAGTGGCTGAGTGTATTTTTATGCCATTCTTTGCATTTTTCATGAAAATCAGGGCATTTCCTCTTGGTTACCTCTCACTTTGGGTGCATCCGCACTGTAGAGTCAATGCAGTTTGGCACCACTTTAACTACCATGGCTCAGTGCTTTGGAACAATGGGACTTGTAGTTTGGTAAAGTACTAGCATTATTTGGCATAATTCCATGGCATTTAGCCATGGCAGTTCAAGTGGTGTCATACTGAATTAATTCTACAGTGTAGATGGCCTGATGAGATTGTCTAGATGGCCTTTGAGGGTCCCTTTCCTTACCTATGGTTTTATGAGATTGTCTAGATGGCCTTTGGGGGCCCCTTTCCTTACCTATGGTCTTATGAAACCATCTAGATGGTCTTTGAGGGTCCCTTTCCTTATCTTTGATCTTCTGAGGGCCTAATGAAATCATCTAGATGGCCTTTGAGGGTTCTTTTCCTTACGTATGGTCTTATGAGACCATCTAGATGGTCTTTGGAGGTCTCTTTCCTTACCTATGGTCTTATGAGACCATCTAGATGGCCTTTGAGGGTCCCTTTCCTTATCTATGATCTTCTGAGGGCCTGATGAGATCATCTAGATGGTTTTTGGTGGGTTCCTTTCCTTATCTATGGTCTTCTGATGGCCTGATGAGATCATCTAGATGGTCTTTGAAGCTCCCTTACCTTATCTATGGTCTTATGAAACCATCTAGATGGTCTTTGAGGGTCCCTTTCCTTATCTATGATCTTCTGACGGCCTGATGAGATTGTCTAGATGGCCTTTGAGGCTCCCTTACCTTATCTATGGTCTTATGAAACCATCTAGATGGTCTTTGAGGGTCCCTTTCCTTATCTATGATCTGATGGCCTGATGAGATTGTCTAGATGGCCTTTGAGGGTCTCTTTCCTTACCTATGGTTTTATGAGACCATCTAGCTGGTCTTTGAAGGTCTCTTTCCTTACCTACGGTCTTATGAGATCGTCTATATGGTCTTTGGAGGTCTCTTTACCTACCTATGGTCTTATGAGATCATCTAGATGGTCTTTGGAGGTCCTTTTGCTTACCTATGGTCTTATGAGATCGTCTAGATCAGGGGTCTCCAAACTAAGGCGCATGGGCCGGATGCGTCCCTCCAAGGTAATTGACCTGGCCTCTGTGCTAAATTTTAGACTTAGGGTTGACCTAAGTCTGAAATGACTTGAAGGCACACAACAACAACAATCCTATTTTTTTTTTTTACTATTTCATCATAGTCCAGCCCCCAAACAGTCTGAGGGACTGTAAATCAGCCCTTCACTTAAAAAGTTTGGGGACCCTTAGATACTAGTGATACATTCAAAGGTGGCCTTACTGGCCTTCATAATGTGCCTGGTGCTCTCCATGGTGCTGAACCCAGATGGTTGACTACAGTGCATGACCAAGGCAGGACAGATGCATACTTTCTCTCACTTTCGCTGGCCTTAGCTCATTCTGGATTGGTTCTGCTATTTTCCTAATGCAAATGTATCACTTGTTGATGCACATTGAATACGATGAGAATGGCAGGCATACCAATGAGGCATTATAGATTCATCAGTGCAAAGGAAACAAATGCCTGTGGCTGGAACTCGAATGAGATGCAACATTTGGAAGATTCAGGTTTGAGTAACAGCATGGTGAATGATTGAAGCCAGATTGCATTTAAGGTTGCCAGATTTCCAAAATAGCAACAAGCGAGAGTCCACGTTTGTGCCGTTCTTATTTTATTTATTTATTACTTATTTACAGTATTCATATTCCGCCTTTCTTACTGAAAAAGGGGACTCAGGTTGGATTACGATGCACGTATACATGGCAAACATTCAATGCCATTATTGGACATACAACATATAGACAGATGCAGAGGCAATTTAACATTTTTCCAGCTTCTGCCTTCATGAGATATGCGTGATTCCGGCCACAGGAGGAGCTGCCACTTCATCATCCACTTGTGACACCAAGTCCTTTGAGGTTAGTACTTCCTCATTCCTTTCTGCACGCTGCTGGCAGATTTTATGGTGTCGTAAATTAAGTTAAATTAGCCTCCCCGCATAAGCAGCACCTAGAATTTTCTACTCAACAGATGCAACTGTTTTTCGAGCTGCTTAGGTGGGCAGTGAGCTAGGCTATTTAACAGTCAGGAGCTCAATCTAACCCGGGCTTCGATCTCTTGGTCAGTAGTGATTTATTGCAGCTGGCTACTAACCAGCTGCGCAACAGCTCAGCCCTGGTTTTGTTTGACAATCACTATTAGCTGGCAGATTTTATGGTGTTGTAAATTAAGTTAAATTAGCATCCATGCATAAACGGTATCTAGAATTTTCTACTCAACAGATGCAACTGTTTTTCGAGCTGCTTAGGTGGGCAGTGAGTTAGGCTATTTAACGGTCAGGAGCTCAATCCGACCCGGGCTTCGATCTCTTGGTCAGTAATGATTTATTGCAGCTGGCTACTAACCAGCTGCGCCACAGCCCGGCCCTGTTCTTGTTCGACAATCACTATTAGCGCATTTGTGGTTCTAAGTACCAAGAGAAAATGTTGATTTCAGCTAACCCTAAGGTGCATCTACACTGTAGAAACAATGCAGTTTAGCCCCATCTAGACTGCCATGGCCCAATGCTATGGAATGTTGGGAGTTGTAGTTTCACAAGGTCTTTAGCCTTCTTTGCCAAAGAGGGCTGGTGATCAAACAAACTGAATTTTTAAAGTCCTGGGAGTTTGTTGGCTCACCAGTCCTCCTTGGCAGAAAAGCTAAAGACCTTGTGAAACTATAACTCCCAAAATTCCATAGCACTTTCATAGGGGTCCTATGCCTCCAACCCTATACAAGTGGAGGTCTTACTGTATCAGGCACGGGCAAACTTTGGTCCAAAACACCCGGAGGGCCGAAGTTTGCCCAAGCCTGTACTATATAGTCACCAGCTAATTCCCTCTCAATTGACTTTTTATACATAATGAGTATGCGCCAACTTATGTCTGGGCTGACCTTTCATACAAGGCATATTTTCTTGCAGAATTACATGGAGGATGTTTCTCGTTCGTCTTAGATAATCAGGTCGGGTTTGAAGATAAATATGCTGGCCGCCGTTTTATGCGCTGAGCTCAATATGGAATAAGTCACCGCTCTGCCTAAATTAAACAGCCCTTGTTTAGCCATAAGTCAACCTATTTGGAAACCTGGTGTACTCAGATTTGTTTTGAAGGATCGGCTTGGCAAGTGCAAATGAAATAATCCCTCCACAACTGCTGAGGTTAGGGACACAAGACAGTTTATTTTTTCTCAACCAGACTTCTTTTCAATCTTTGAACAGAACTTAGGCCACTGAGGCTATAAATAAACACAGTTTGGCACCACTTTAGCTGCCACAGATGGAGTTGTAGTTTCATAAGGTCTCTGTCAAAGAATGCTGGTGCCAAACTGAATGACAACTCCTAGGAGCTAATATTGTAGAAGGGGAAAATCACTATTAATGGGGTTGAGTGTAATCTTATATTGTTCCCACCAACATTTCCTACGCAAATCAGGACATTTCCTCTTGGTTATCTCTCACTTTGTGCACAACCACACTGTAGGTAAAAGTAAAGGTTTTCTCCTGACATTAAGTCTAATTGTATCCGACTCTGGGGGTTGGTGCTCATTTCCATTTCTAAGCTGAAGAGCCGGTGTTGTCCATAGACACCTCCAAGATCACGTGGCCAGCACTTTTTCGTCATTTGACCATTGCAGTTGCTGCCTGCTTAGAATTCCCTTTTCAAAAACAAAAGTGTTAGAGCACCAAAGCTTCCAGCAGTTGAAAAGAAAACCTTGGGTGCATCTATGCTGTAGAATGTCTGCACTGTAATTGCTTTAAAAATAAATAATAATAAATAAAATCAGCTATAGCAGAGCACTTGATGAACCAACCTGGGCACAGTATATTATTTGAGAACACAGAAATTCTTGACCACTCTTAACTATCATGTCAGACAACACAGAGAAGCCATTGAAATCCACAAGCATGTGGACAACTTCAACAGAAAGGAGGAAACCATGGAAATGAACAAAATCTTTTAATACCAGTATTAAAATCTCAAAAATCAGAACAGTAGATGGGAAGCAACACTCTGAGGGCAGAGGAGCTCCAGGGACAGCTAATGACTCTGAACAAAGGATGCTCCCCAGGCAGGAGATGAACCTTTCCAATGCTAATTGGAAAGGTTCCAACAATAGGGAGGTTTCCAACAATATGGCAACCATTCAATGCCAAAATAAAACTATACAAATAGTTTACATCAGGACAAGGCACATTAGACAATATAAACAACCAAACTGTAACTTACTAAACAAAATGATGATGATGATGATGATGATAATAATAAAAATACTTTATTTATACCCTGCCACCATCTCCCCCCAAAAGACATTGTCAAACCAAATTAAAACATGACAGCTGCCTGGAGGAGTAAATTAAAATATGATGAATTGAAAGACGGGGCTTTAGGAGAGGTGTCCAGATCTTAGCTGCCTTTCTTTGCCCTACCAGAAGGAGAACTTTGGGAAATGGTATTGACAGCTCGATCAATATCTGGAGAGCTGAAGCTTCTGCTATTGACATCTGTTTAGGGCATGTTTACACTAAAGAATGATTGCAGTTTGACATCATTTTCACTGCCACGGCTCCATGCTATGGAATGCTGGGAGTTGTAGTTTGGTGGTGCACCAGCCCTCTTTGGCAGAGAAGGCAAAAGACATTATCAAACTACTACTGGGTGTTTTGGACTTCAACTCTCACAATTCCTAACAGCTTCCTTGGCTTTGCTGTTTGTGACATGTCACATCAAAGCCGCCTCCTTTCAGCGGTCACCTTGGAGCAAAAGGACAGACGGTCAGCTGCTTTTGGTTCATTGTGACGATAGTTTTAAGTTTTATCCCCGGCAGGAGGATTATTTCGTAGTCGCCTGCTGAAAGGTCTCATCACCTGAGCTTCCAACCTTCAAACGTCGGACTTTTTGTGGGAGGGAGGCAGCTGTCTCTCTTTTTGGAGCCTTGCTGTTCGCTTATGTGTTTATTAATTAAAGGGGAATAAAATTGCCGAAAGAGATCTAATTCACAGAACGACCTTGAATTGGGGAAAACACTCCCAGGGGAGCCATCCCTAATTCTTCTCTAATTTTATTGCTGGTTTAATTTGCTGTTGTTAACTCTAACACACTCATTTTTTTCCCCTCCCGCCGTCATTGGTTTTGTTCGATTATGGAGATGTGTGTGACAGGTAGGATAGATTGCTAGAAATTGCCTTTGGTTTTTTTTTTCTGTGTCAGGAGCAACTTGAGATGTGCAAACACATCTACAGCAAAGCAATAAGTCGGATTGTTCAATACGGTCATGGACTCCGGATTTTTTTTTCCGTGTCAGGAGTGACTTGAGAAACTGCAAGTCGCTTCTGGTGTGAGAGAATTGGCCATCTGCAAGGACGTTGCCCAGGGGTGTTTTGATGTTTTTACCATCCTTGTTGGGAGGCTTCTCTCGTGTCCCCACATGGAGCTGGAGCTCATAGAGGGAGCTCATCCACGCTCTCCCCAGGTTGGATTCAAACCAGCAACCTTCAGATCAGCAGCCCAACCTTCAAGTTTTCAATACTGCCAGCACAAGGGTTTAACCAACTGTGCCACAATTTCGGTGTTCCTTGGAGATGTGTGTGTCTTCACATTTTCTATGCCACTTTCTGAATCCAAAGTGTGCAGCAACAACAAAAAGAAAGCATAGTGCACATAAAAAGAGGAAGAACTTTCCCCCCCAAAATATAGTGTAAATGAAATCTTTTTGTAAACCTGATGATTTGAAAAGCAGAATGAAATCCCTAAATGGTTCCGGTGCAGCTTGCCTGTCCAAATATATCTCCCTTACGAACCAGTTTGAGTGCTAAGCTCGGTCAGGGAGGTTCTACTCTCGGTCCCACCACCTTCGCAGATGCAATTGGCGCGGATGAGAGACAGGGCCTACCAGCTGATTCCTGATCCACGTGCAGACGTGTGCTTTTCATCTTAAGAACAGAAAAGCATCTCAAGAAGGAATCCCACTGGATCAGAGACAAAATCTTTGAGATGGACGCAGCTGACAACCTGCAGATTAGTAAACAGCAAGGTTTCTCTACCTGGTATCCCCGACTAAAGAGTGACCAATATTGTCAGCAATATCTTCAAGACCTAACGTCTGCAGTCCTGAGGAAAGCATTTACAGCCCTGCGCTTCCAAACAATGCCTTCCAACTGGCTGGAGGGAAGATACAGAGGGATCCCCCATGTCCAACGACTTTGCATTTGTGGCACAGGGGAAAAAGAAGATCTAACACACTATCTGCTACATTGCCCCTTGTATAAGGATCCTAGGAAAAATCTCCTGGGAACACTCTTGGAAGAAAGGGCAGCATGGCAACAATTTGCTGTGATCTATGACTTGCTAGCAGATTATTCCAAAAATATAACACTAAAGGTTGCCACATTTGCAATTGCAGCCCAAAAGATCAGAGCTAAAGTAGCAAAATCCAGACTTGAGGACAGAAATGGAAATGGTGATGGTTTGGGATGATACAAATCAGACACTGTCATTGTTATGTTGCTGCTATCATAATTTTAAAGAGCTAGTTTTAATTTTTGAATAAGTTTTAATGTTTATATTGGAAAGTATTTATAAAGGTTGTATATTACTGATGTCATGGCCTATGGCTAGTACAATAAACAATTCATTCACTGGAGCATTGCAGCACAGCCAAATACCTGGGAGTTACTCTGGACCGTGCTCTGACTTAGAAGAAACACTGCTTGAATATCAAGCAAAAAAAAAATTAGGCCTAATGTATAAAAATTACCAAAAGAACTGTTGGAAATGTAAACTACAAGAAGGGTCCTTCTATCATTTATGGTGGACATGTGGGAAAATACAAAAATTCTGGAAAATGATTCATGAAGAGACACAAAAAACATTAAACAAAAAATTTCCTATGAAGCCGGAATTCTATTTATTAGGGATCTTAGACACATCATTAGAGTTGGAGACAAATGATGATAAATTATTTACATTTATTTCAAAAGCTGCCAGAATGCTGGAAAACAGAACAGATCCCGCAGATTGAACACTGGTTGGAAAAAACTGGAAGAAATAAAGAATATGGACAAATTAACTTTTTATATGAAGGAAATTAGAGGTAAACCTATAAGGAAGACAAATTAGGTAAAATTGGATATATATATCAACAAAAGGACTGAAACAAAAAACGAACCAGGACATTAAAAGGAATGCAAATTACAAAAATCTTACCAAAGGGAAAGAATGGAAGTTCAACTTACCCCCCCCCCCCCTTCTCGACCTTCCTTATGTATTTGTACCTTTCAGTTCCTCCCCTTCCCCCCCCCCCATTCCCTTTGCCCTCTCCCATCTGTTCTCTCACTGTCATCCTCACTTGTAAACCCCGTTTTAAAATTTTGTATGTCTTGTAAGCACTAAACCTTAATTTATTTATTTTTTTAAAAATTGAAAAAAAAAAAGATATCAAGCAAAAAGTGGGTGCTAGAAATAACATCGTACGAAAGCTGGGGATCACAACCAGACACATCGAAGACATCGGCCCTTGCGCTTTGCTACTCTGCTGCCGAATATGCATGCCCAGTGTGGAATACATCTCACCACGTTAAAACAGTGGATGTGGCTCTCAATGAGACATGCCACATTATCACAGGATTTCTACGCTCTACTCGGCTGGAGAAATGTTTAGCCGGTATTGCACCACCTGACATCCGTTGGGAAGTAATGAAAGGACCAAGGAAGTAACATCTCCGGCCCATCCTCTGTTCGGATATAAGCCAGCATAACAACGTCTTAAATCAAGAAATAGCTTCCTAAGATTCTACAGAGATACCCGCAGGAACACCTCAGCAATTGAGAGTCCAAAAGTGGCAGGCTAAAACCTGGAACCTCAATCAGTGATTGATACTGTTGGAGACTGGCCCGGAGGGGAAGTAAAGGAAAGAATTCCAAGAGAGCAATAAAACAAGCCTTTTATTGTTATCACAGCTGATGATAAGGCAAAACAGCCGTAGGTATCCACTCTAGTAAGTCCGTACCATGCAAGTGGCCATTGCAACATTAATAATAATAATAATAATAATAATAATAATAATAATAATAATAATTAAAAAAAACTTTATTTATACCCCGCCACCATCTCCCCGTGGGGACTCGGGGTGGCTTACATGGGGCAGAGGCCCAAACAACATAAGGACAAAATATAAGCAACATAATACAATCACAATATAAAACAGATAAAACAGTAATGCAATATATCAATTAAAACAACAATACAGGATAAAAAATTACATTAAAAACACATAAAAGGTAAGAATGTAATAAATACAGGATAGATTATTAAAAACCCTCTGGGGCTGATTAATTAATGACTGTATTTCCGAAGGCCTGCTGAAACATCCAAGTCTTCAGTTGGAGAATTTATATCTTGTCTTATCTAAAATTGACCAATGGCTGAGGGTCTTCCTCACCTTCCACACCCACTTGGCACAAGTGATACCAATGACCTAACTTGTTTACTCTGAGCTTTCTTCTCCCTTTGAAATTTCCTGGAGAAAGGCACCAGCTCACAGGAAGGGAGCGGAATATGCATAGGCAAAGCTACATAAGCAATAGTTTACTATTTTTCTGGCTTATGGTCCCTACATTGGGAGTTATAGTTTGGCACCTGCACTCTTTGGAAGAAAGACTAAAGGCATTGTAAAACATATGCCCTCCCTTCCTTTGAGTTGGTGCCTTTCTCCATGCAAATGGCCGTCGCAACATGTGCGTAGCAAACAAAGAATTTATATCTCGGCTTATCTAAAATTGACCAACGGCTGAGGGTCTTCCTCACCTTCCACACCCACTTGCACAGGCAAAGCTACATAGGCAATAGTTTACTATTTTTCTGGCTTATGGTCCCTACAATACTGGACGAGAAACTCCCTCCTGGGCACACAGAAGACTGGGCGACTTGGAGGGTGCTGAACATACCACAAGATGCAGAGCCAGTCTTAAGAAATATGGCTACAAAGTGGAGTTCACGACATGTGAGTGTGGAAAAGAGAAAACCACAGACCACTTACTACAATGCAGCCTGAGCCCTGCCACATGCACCACTCACAGCCACACCAGAGGCACTCCAAGTGGCCAGCTTCTGGTCAAAGGACATTTAATATAATGCCAACTTTTTAACTTTGTAGTTTTAAATACATTATAATTGTATTCTCAATTCGCTTCTGACACGATAAATACAAAAATAAATCCCTTTAATAAATGTATTAGTACATTAATGGTATAAACAGGTTTGACGAATAAAAATGCTAATCAAATGGGTTTGCCGATGAGAGTTTATTAAATGGGGAGAGGAAGTGAATGAATGACGGCATAGAAAGCAAAGTAACAATTCATCAGAATGAATTAGTATAGACGGCTACACTTGAAGATTGCTATTTATGTTCATGACGATCATTACTTACAATATTTATAATACTGCAATATTATTACTTATTGTTATTATCTATCAGGGTTACGATTTGTATTTTATGTGGTTGTGTCCTGCCTTTGCTCCATCCCTAGGATTCAACACAGCTTATAAAAATGAAAAGCAAGGCATTTAAAAATTCGCAGTGGTGAAAACATACAAGAGAAGGAACTAGCAATTGTATCAAAGTGACACATGAACAACATAACATTAGCAAATGGATGCTCCTTACTTACTTAGTTCTACTTTTATGTTGATATTTTGCAGGTTTTAAACAATATTGTCAACATTGTGGTTTTTTAAAAGCTTCTGATGGAGTCCAAATAAAATCAGAGAACCTTTAATGTTGCATTATCCCTATTAAGAGCTATTTCCCAAAGGGGAATAAACAAATACCGTATATACTCTAGTATAAGCCGAGTTTTTCAGCCCTTTTTTAGGACTGAAAAAGCCCCCCTCGGCTTATACTCAGGTGTGGGTCCTGGTTGGCTTATATTTGGGTCAGCTTATACTCGAGTATATATGGTACATTTATTATTTTTCTCTATTATTGGTATTATTACATGTATTAATTTACTGTATTATTATTACATTTATTATTTTACTCTATTATTGTTGTTACTAATACATTTTTACTCTATTTTTATTATTATTGATACATTTATTATTTCACTCTGATATGATTATTGTTACATCTATTATTTTACTCTATTATTACATTTATTATTTTACTGTAATTAATATTATATTATTACATGTATAATTTTACTCTATTATTATTAAAAGGATACATAAGCACATTTACATCGAAGAAGACGAGAATAATGATTTAATCAGAGTTTTATCTTAAATTACAGTTTTATGTAAATATTCAAAAATATTTAACCTACCGATGCCTCAATTAATGTAATTTTATTAGTATCTATTTTTGTGTTGTCGAAGGCTTTCATGGCCAGGATCACAGGGTTGTTGTATGTCTTTCGGGCTGTGTGGCCATGTTCCAGAAGCATTCTCTCCTGACGTTTTATCCACATCTATGGCAGGCACCCTAACCCATACCTCACAACCTCTGAGGATGCCTGTCATAGATGTGGGCGAAACGTCAGGAGAGAATACTTCTAGAACATGGCCACACAGCCCGAAAGACATACAACAACCCAGTATCTATTTTTATTTCTGAAATTTACCACTCTCGGCTTATACTTGAGTCAATGTTTTCCCAGTTTTTTATGGTAAAATTAGGTGCCTCAGCTTATACTCGAGTATATACGGTAATTTCTTTCATAGGATACTAGTAGGATAACATGAATGAGAGCAAAAGAGGGAGCATCTCCAGTGTAGAATTAATGCAGTTTGGCTCAATAATAATAATAATAATAATAACAACAACAACAGCAACAACAACAATGACTTTATTTTTATATCCCACACCATCTTCCCACGGGGACTCGGGGCGGCTTACATGAGGCCAAGCCCAAACAACAAAGTTAAAATAGAATAAACAAAAACATAGCTAAGGAATGGTGGGATCTGTAGTTTCAGACTACAAATTGTCTTTCTTGAAGTGGCGATAGCTTTTCTTGAAACAGGAAGAACATGGTTAAAATTACTCACCGGTTCCTTTGAGAGTGAAATGAGCAAAGGAGTTGCATCCTTCCTAGCCGTGAGCGGGACCCTTTTTGACCTCAAAGGTGCCGGATCAAGGCTTTGCAGGTTTCTTGCTGCAGTTCTCTCCTCCGCGACTGCTTTGTGAGCTGCTGTTTTGGATCCTTGCAGGCTTTGTGTGGTCTCTTTTATCTCCCACATCTTCCATTCCCTTGCAAGAAATCAAATGATAAAGATATTCCTCCGCTGACAGTTGCGCGAGACCGAAAAGGATTGTGCTTCGGGCATTTTGTAGGGAAAAAAAGAAGTTAAAACTCTCCATCTCTCCTTTCTAGAGTGTCCTATAACATGCTTTGGGTCTTAGTCAAAAGAGAAAGTGGGATATAAATAATAATATTACTAATAACTGTATAGTGTAACTAGCTGTGCCCGGCCACGCGTTGCTGTGGCATTGTCTGGTGGTGTTGGTGAGAATTTGTTGAGGTAGTGGTGGTATTGAATGTCTGTTGTATGGTTGTCTTTATGTTTAGTATGCATTGGGTTGTTGTTGTATAGTATTTATACGTTGTCCATGTGTTGTGAATGCTTGGATTGTGTCCTGCTGCATAGTAGAAAGGGTTGGGCTGGATGGCCCTTAGGGGTCTCTCCAAACTCTTGGATTCTATGCTATTATTATTATTATTATTATTATTATTATTATTATTATTATTATTATCTTCATCATCATTATTATGTAGAGGCTGGATGGCCATCTGTCAGGAGTGCTTGGATTGTGTCTTCCTGCATGGTAGAAGGAAGTTGATCTGGATGATCCTTAGGGGTCACTCCAAACCTTAGGATTGTATGATGTTGTTGTTATTATTATTAGTAGTACTATTACTAATAGTAATAGTTATTGCTGCCATATAATCCAGTTAAAATCAGATAATCTGTATCTTATAGGCAATGTGGGAGAGGCCTGAGGCCTAACTGTGCCTGTCCCCTGGGCTGAGTAGGTTGCTAGGAGACCAAGTGGGCAGAGCTTAGCCTTGTAGCTGGCAGCAATTGGATAAAAACAATTATTCCTCTTCCTCTAATTAGGACTTTATTTTTCTTTTCTTTTTGTTGTATGAACGTAGAGGCATGGATGAGGGGTTGTGTTGCCAAGTTTAGTGTTTCTGGGATGTGTAGTTTTGTTGTTTTTTCCTAGGCCGAATTTTTTTTATCCTTTTATATATATAGATAATAATGACTGTGACGGCGTGAGTGGTGCCATCTATATGTGGAACTGTAAGTTGCAAGATTTGAATTGTTGTATCATGCCTGATTTGGCCTTTTTACCCTGTAAATGTAGTTGGATTGATTGGTTATTTGTAGCTGTCAATCAATGTTGTTTGCACCAGTTATATTGCTCCCTCAGCTCAATTGTTTGACTCCACCCTTTTCTGGAGTGGGTCAGTGTTTCCTTTTTCATTCCACCATCAAGCTTTCTATCAGATGGACGTGAGAGAGGGACTTGGCTCTAAAAGCCCTTGATTAAGTTACCTCTCAGCACCAATTCTGAGGTTCTTACCCTTGAGACTTATGCTTCATGTTCAGACCAACCTGGATGACGTTGAGGAGTCTCAAGTGCCTTTAAATCAGTTCTTTGGCACCAGAGGAAGACTCTGTGTCTTCAAACATAGGCCATTTGGACTGAGGCTGAGGATTGCTCCAGCATTCACAGCCATTGAGAAAGAGGGACCTGGAAAAGCTTCTCAGCTGCAGAGCTCCTTGGACTCAAGACAACCAGAGACTGTAATGTATATTTTCCTTTACCCCTTTGAACCTTCCAGCTTATTGCCTTAAAGGGATAACCTTTTGAAACAATAAAACCAGTTTTGAGTTATCTACAGTGTTTTGTTCCTTGGGAGTTCCAGCTTCCCTAAAGGAGGGCAAGAAGCAATCCCCTGGGGAAAGAGATATAGCCCCATGACTATTGTAAAAAATGATATCTATACACATAATAAAAGTGAATAAAAGTGTGTGTGTGGCTGGGGTGTCCACTTCCACAGACAGGCTCTCACTTTCACAAATAGCTATATCTCCTACTACTCAGGAGACACCAATGGCCCTCCCTCCAATGATATTGCAGGTTATGGAGAGTGCCGTGAACATGTCCAAGAGCTCCGCCAAGGTCCTCCACAAAAACCATACTTTCATTCGGGGACAATTTCATTCTAAATTCATTCTAATTTTTTTTTTTTTTTGCTTTTCCTCCACCACAGACATTCCAGTGTTTCTGACTCTCTCCATTGGTGTGGAATTTGCATGACCCCACCCACTGCCTCTCCCATACCTGGCGTTAGCTGGGTTATTTGAAAAAGTAACATACCAGGTTAACCCCGAAAAAACTCCTTCAGTACTTAAAGTTTGTTATGTTGGGCAAGTTTGCTTTGGATGCATCATTGCAGAGGTTCAGTGTGCTTTCTGGCTGTAGAGTAAACTACAACTCCCCTCCAGTAGGTTGAGTTAGTCATGGGGGTTCTGTGTTCCAAGTTTGGTGCAAGTTCATCATGGGTGGAGGTAAACTACAACTCCCAGAAAGGAAGGACAGTTCCCACCAAACCCTTCTAATAATCAAATTTGGGCATATCAGGAATGTGTGCTAAGTTTGGTCCAGATCCAAATTTGGTGTTTGGGTTCACAGTGCTCTCTGGATGTAGGTGAACTACAACTCCCCCAAATCAAGGTGACTGTAATTATTGCAAAGTGCGTTAACACACTAATCCGTCCTGATCCATCTCTGCCTGAGAGGGTTGGTGCCTCACCAAACTACAACCCCTAGGATTCCATAGCTGTTAAAATAGCGTAGAACTGGATTAATTCTATAATGTAGATGCACCCAGGCTGTGTCCGATAGTTGGATTCCCTTCCATCTCTGTGAGTCGTTCATTTCGAAATAGGCCATGCTCAGTTTAGCCAAAGATCAATTTGCACCTTTATAACTACAGTAGAGTCTCACTTATCCAACACTCACTTATCCAACGTTCTGGATTATCCAATGCATTTTTGTAGTCAATGTTTTCAATGCATTGTGATATTTTGGTGCTAAAAGCAACACAAACATTACATAACAACATAATAACACATTATTAAACAAAGTAAAATAATACAATTATAACAATAAATAACACTTACATGACCAGATCAAGGGGACGGGAACCATAAATCCAATATATTAAAATGCATCATTTTAGGCTAGGGAAATCTTGTGCAATATATTCAGGCCCAGAAATCCAACGTTCTGGATTATGCAACACATTTTTGTAGTCCATGTTTTCAATATATCATGATATTTCGGTGCTAAATTCATAAATACAGTAATTACTACATAGCATTACTGCGTATTGAACTACTTTTTCTGTCAAATTTGTTGTATAACATGATGTTTTGGTGCTTAATTTGTAAAATCATAACCTAATTTGATGTTTAATAGGCTTTTCCTTAATCTCTCCTTATTATCTAACATATTCGCTTATCCAACGTTCTGCCGGCCCGTTTATGTTGGATAAGTGAGACTCTACTGTATATAAATTGTTTGCTAATGAGCAAGAATTAGTGTGTTAACGCACTTTGCAATAATTGCAGTCACTTATCAATTGCTATTGGGAAAAAGGTTCGAGTTGCTAGAAATGACATTCAGGCTGTAATACTCAGGATGGGAGGATTCAGTCCATTTTTTGCTAAGATTTGTACATTTCTGCTCACCTGGTAGGGAAAGAGCTTAAGATTAAGAAAGCTGCTGGATTTCTCCTTCTAGAAGCACATTTGTGTCATGGATTACCACGTAACGTAGACTAGACCCCAGTTTGGAAACTCTTTTGCCCTGCAGTTGTCAGAAACCTTTGGTGCTAATCTTTACGACTGCGTATGCTCCGTGTATGTCTTTTCGTTCTAAAAAGGGAAATCAGTGTTGGCAAAATAATGTTTTGCTTTGTTGCTTTTATCAATGAGGCATGGAGAAATCATCATCGCAAAGCATGGAGAGGCAGTTGGAATAGAGAGGAAAATGTTTGCAGCGCATTTTCTAATTATTCGTCGTTCCTTTTTTATGGCATAATAACAGAACTACCAAATGTTGCTTCTTAGAATCATTTGCGATTGTTCATTTTCAACAAATGCCGATCTCTTTTTTTTTGTGCTTGGATGTGTCAGAACTATACTAAATGTAATAGAATATTACGAAAAAAACAATCAAGAAGAATTAGCCTTATTAGGTTTGGATGCAGAAAAGGCTTTCGACAATTTAAATTGGGACTTTCTAAAATTATTGTTGTTCCCATCCATACTGCAGAATTGGAGCAGTTCAATATGGTTTTAACAGCTATAGCTCTATCCAATAGAATCCTGGGATTTGCAGTTCACTACGGCCCTCAGTAGTACAGTGTGTTAAAGTGCTGAGCTGCTGAACTTGTGGACCAAAAGGTTGCAGGTTCGAATCCGGGGAATGGAGTGAGCACCCGCTGTTAGCTCCAGCTTCTGCCAACCTAGCAGCCTGAAAACATGCAAATGTGAGTAGATCAGTAGGTACCACTCTGGCAAGAAGGTAACTGCGTTCCATGCAGTCATGCTGGCCACATGACTTTGGAGGTGTCTATGGACAACGCCGGCTCTTTGGCCGGGCATGACTGGGCTCAATTTACCTTTACCTTTACTATGGCACTAGCGCTATCGGATAGAGAAGGATTCATACGTCGCCAGACTACAAATCCCAGAATTTCATAGCTTCGCGACATGGCAGCTAATGTGGTGCCAACCTGCATTAATTTTACAGTGTGGATACAATCTCAGTTGCCTTCTTTAGAACTCTCCCCCCCGGCATCACATTTCAAATGAGCCAATTTTCTTCCTATCCACTTTCCCAAGTGTGCTTTGAAATGGGAAATGTGAATAATTCATTTGGTTTAAATAGCCATGGTAAAAAATTTCAGGTTTTGAACTCAACTTCTTATGCTCTTTCAAGGGCTGCAAATACATTTTTCTGTAGAAATAGGGGCGAAACGAATGCTCTCCATAGTGAATTTTGGGTGCAGCACATAGCCTGTCTTTTAAATCAGGCTCTTACAAACCTCGGTCAACATATCAATTTGTTAAAATATTTATATCCTGTCCTTTATCTACAGATCTCAGTGTGGCTTATGATAAAATCAATTTGAAATGATAAAAACAAAAATAGTTTTAAAAGACTAGCAGTCTATTACAATGTTATTCCTCAAAGCCAGACAATTTAGGAGCAGGAAGATGTAATAGTTTGAGTGTGAGATTCTGGAGATCAGGGTTCGATTCCCCAGTTTGCCATGGAAAACCATTGGCTTGGTTAAGCTGTTGTTGTTGTTGTTATGTTTATTTATACTCCCTTTATCTCTCTTGAAGGAGACTCAAAGCGGCTTACATTAAAGTATAACCACACAGTATTAAAAACTCTAAAATCAAATTAGGTTATGATTTTACAAATTAAGTACCAAAACAACAAATTTGACAGAAAAAGTAGTTTAAAATGCAGTAATGTTATGTTGTAATTACTGTATTTATGGATTTAGCACCAAAATATCACGATATATTGAAAACATTGACTACAAAAATGGCTTGGATAATCCAGAAACTTGGATAAGCAAGGCTTGGATAAGTGAGACTCCACTGTACTTTCTAGAGCTGCAGCTCAAAAACACCGCACTTCCCATAAGGTCACTGTTGAGTTAGAAGCAACTTAGAGACACAGAACAAATGGCAATGAAATAATTTAACTAGTCGTCCTAATTCACCAGCAGAGTGAATGCATTAATTTCATGCTAGAGAGAGACTGGCAATCTTAGGGATGTTGATCAAGGAGATCGGGAAAGAGAAAGTCAAAGTTAAGCATGCTAATCAAATGCATTTCTCATGTGTGCAACTTCCTACAAGGGCCGTTCAAACCTTCACTGTAATCTTTCTGGCAGCCGCAGCGAGTAAAGCAACTTGGTGGGTTATATAAGGAGCCTACATCTCTCTGGGTCATTTACACATTTGCTCAACCAGAGAGCTGTCAGGCGTTCCTTCCAAAGCTCCCGAAGTCTTCTCCTGCGTACAAATTAGAGGACCATATTTACTTTGAATCCAGCGCTCACCTTTTTGGGCTGAATTGCCTTGCCAAAATTACTGTGCGCATGAGTTTCTTGTAACATGATAATCTTAGGGCTGAGCTAAAGCTTCAGGAGCTCCTACTTGAGGGATCTCATCTGTGTTGTCGAAAGCTTTCATGGCCGGAATTGCTGGGTTGCTGTGAGTTTTCCGGGTTGCATGGCTAAGGTAACGGTGCTCCATGCAGTCATGCCTACGGCCACATGACCTTGGAGGCATCTATGGATAACGCCGGCTCTTCAGCTTAGAAATGGAGATGAGCACCAACCCCCAGAGTCGGACACGACTGGACTTAACGTCAGGGGAAACCTTTACCTTTACCTATATAAACCCCACTTGCCTAGTTTCCAACAGACCTCACAATGTGTTGTCAAAGGCTTTCATGGCCGGGATCACAGGGTTGTTGTATGTCTTTCGGGCTATGTGGCCATGTTCCAGAAGCATTCTCTCCTGACGTTTCACCCACATCTATGGCAGGCATCCTCAGAGGTTGTGAGGTCTGTTGGAAACTGGGCGAGTGAGGTTTATATATCTGTGGAATGTCCAGAGTGCGAGAAAAAACTTGTCTGTTGGAGGCAAGTGTGAATGTTGCAATTGGCCAGCTTGATTAGCATTGAATGGCCTTGCAACTTCAAAACCTGGCTGCTTCCTGCCTGAGGGAATCCTTTGTTGGGAGGTGTTAGCCAGGGGAACCCAACAAAGGACTCTGCCAGGAAGTAAGCAGCCAGGTTTTGAAGCTGCAAGGCTATTCAATGCTAATAAAGCTGGCCAATTGCAGCATTCACACTTGCCTCAAACAGACAGTTGTTCTTTCTCCCACCCTATATTGTACTATACCACTACCGTGTTTCCCCGAAAATAGGACAGTGTCTTATATTAATTTTTGCTCCCAAAGATGTGCTAGGTCTTATTTTCAGGGGATGTCTTATTTTTCCATGAAGAAGAATTCACATTTATTGTTGAACAAAAAAATGAAGATTTATTATATACTGTACAGTAGTTGTCATCACAAACCAGCATAACCAGACAAACTGTGAATCCTATCAAGAATTTCTTGTTATTACCAATATTTCCATGCACAATATTCTATGGTACGTACATTTACCAATCCTGCATGCTCTGGTGTTCTGTTCATTGGGCATGCTAGGTCTTACTTTCGGGGGAGGCCTTATATTTAGCAATTCAGCAAAACATCTACTAGGTCTTATTTTCTGGGGATGTCTTATTTTAGGGGAAACAGGGTATATTGCAATATTATTAGTAATATTACATGAAATATAATATAGTATAGCATTGTAGGTGAGAGAAAGAATTCTCGTCTGTTGGAGGAAAGTGTGAATGTTGCAATTGGCCAGCTTGATTAGCATTGAATAGCCTTGCAGCTTCTTCAGCCTGGCTGCTTCCTGCCTGGGGGAATCCTATGTTGGGATGCGTTAGCTGGTCCTGATTGTTTCCTGATTGTTATCCAGGGGATGCCTGGATTTTTTGATGTTTTTACCATTCTTGTGGGAGGCTTCTCTCATGTCCCTTCATGGAAATTGAGCTGATAGAGGGAGCTCATCCACACTCTCTTGGGTTGGATTTGAATTGGCAACCTTCAAGTCAACATGCATAATAAAATGAACACAAAATATTGTGTTGTATTGTATTAAGCCACTGCAGACCGCCTGTAGGCTATACCTATCAAGTTGCAATGTAATTCACAAAATTCTGGAGCTGAAATATACACTATTTGCTAAAAAAAAGAAATACAGTAGAGTCTCACTTATCCAACACTCGCTTATCCAACGTTCTGGATTATCCAACGCATTTTTGTAGTCAATTTTTTCAATATATCGTGATATTTTGGTGCTAAATTCGTAAATACAGTAATTACTATGTAGCATTACTATGTATTGAACTACTTTTTCTGTCAAATTTGTTGTTAAACATGATGTTTTGGTGCTTAATTTGTAAAATCATAACCTAATTTGATGTTTAATAGGCTTTTCCTTAATCTCTCCTTATTATCCAACATATTCGCTTATCCAACATTCTGACGGCCCATTTACGTTGGATAAGTGAGACTCTACTGTATGAGCATGAAGGCTGAAAATGCTTTATGTCAGCAGATGGTCAGTGAAAGGCAAAGGGTGGTGGTTAGGTAATACAGCAGAGTCTCACTTATCCAACATAAACGGGCCGGCAGAACGTTGGATAAGCGAATATGTTGGATAATAAGGATGGATTCAGGAAAAGTCTATTAAACATCAAATTAGGTTTATGATTTTACAAATTAAGCACCAAAACATCATGTTATACAACAAATTTGACAGAAAAAGTAGTTCAATATGCAGTAATGCTATGTAGTAATTACTGTATTTACGAATTTAGCACCAAAATATCATGATGTATTGAAATCATTGACTACAAAAATGCATTGGATAATCCAGAACGTTGGATAAGCGAGTGTTGGATAAGTGAGACTCTACTGTATTATTATTATTCCTAGGGGAATCCTTGTTTGGTGAGCTGGAGTAGCACCTTCAATCAAAGATACTTCCTTTGTAGGGGAATCCTTGTTTGGCCACCTTGAATTGCACTGAATAGTTTTGCAGCTTAAAAGCCTGGCTGCTTTCCACATAGGGCATCCTTCCTGCCTGGGGGAATCCTATGTTGGGAGGCGTTAGCTGGCCCTGATTGTTTCCTGTCTGGAATTCCCCTGCTTTTTTAGTGTTTCTCTTTATTTACTGTCCTGATTCTTGCTATAGAGGACATTTGGAACTTTTAAAATTTTAGATGGTGTATATAATAACATTAGTGTGAAAAATATTGATGTAATAATTATAATAAACATAATTTTTGTCTCCCCAATCCCCTTCCTCTTCTTTGGTGATACAGAAGATATTTATATAACTCTAGTTTACTAACTATAGCTCCATAACCCACACTCACCTTCTTACTATTGCAATATAACTCCCGAAATTCTGGAGCCGAAATATACACCATTTACAAAAGAAAAAGAAATATGAGAATGAAGGCTGAAAATACTTTACGTCAGCAGATGGTCAGCGAAATAAAATGGGTGGTTAGATAATATTGAAGGACATTTCAAAATAACTGGGATGAAGGGAAGGGCACAATTGGAAAACCCTGAAGGAGAGAGCAATATAAACCAAATGCATTGAATTAAGCAATAAAGTGTCCATCAATTGAGCAACAGAGGAGTATTTTTGGTTTCTTCTTCTCTGCACATCTTTACCTCTGAAGATTCCTGATCTTCAACACTCATACCAATGTCCCTGATTTCTCAGGGAACGTTCCAATTATTCTTCTGTCATTCTACCTTTTCAGCTGCTTTTCAAAGACCTGACATTGCTTAGTTGCACATGTCCCAATTCCCATCTGTGAAATATTGGAAGGTGTTATATGGGATGCGGATGTTGTGTCGTGAGACTTCCGAGTTGTTTCCAATTTATGGCAACCCGAAAATGAACCTATAGAGCTTCCTTGGCAAGATGTCTTGATGTGTTCTGTAGGGATTTGTCTCTCTTTTCCTCTGAAGCTGAGAGTGTCACTTGCTCAAGGTCTGAGACTGAGCAGGGATTCGAACCCTGGTCTCCGGAATCATAGTCCAGCGCTCAAACCACGACACTCTATTGCAGGGGTCCCCAAACTAAGGCCCGGGGGCCACATGCGGCCCATCAAAGCCATTTATCTGGCCCCCACGGCACAAAGGCAGAAGGGGGTTGGGCTAAATGACCCAAGGGTTCTCTTCTTCTCTTCCAATTATCATCATCATCATCATCATCATCATTGAGGCTGGGAGGCCATCTGTCAGGGGTGCTTTGCTTGTGCTTTTGGTGCCCAAAAGCAGAAGGGGATTATTATTATTATTATTATTAATAATAATTTTTATTATTTTATTATGACACAGCAAACAAGATAGATATGCTGGATTTCATATCACAATATCAAAAGTCAAACACTTCCCAAGTGTCTAGGACTGTGTGATGTATTTTCAGATGATGCCCGCAGATCCCAGCAGGGTGGCCTTTTTCAGTTGGCAGATCTTAATTTTGTCAATGTCTATTGTTTTCAAATGCCGGCTGAGATCTTTTGGCACAGCAGCCAGTGTGCCGATCACCACGGGGACCACCTGCACTGGTTTCTGCCAGAGTCTTTGCAGTTCAATCTTGAGGTCCTGATAGCGGCTGAGTTTTTCCTGTTGTTTTTCATCAATGCGACTGTCACCTGGGATGGCGACATCAATGATCCAAACCTTTTTCTTTTCCACAACTGTGATGTCTGGTGTGTTGTGTTCCAGAACTTTGTCAGTCTGGATTCAGAAGTCCCACAGTATCTTTGCATGTCCATTTTCTAATACTTTTGCAGGTTTGTGATCCCTTTGCTGCTGGAAGGTGGTACTTATTATTATTATTATTATTATTATTATTATTACTATTGCTTGGTGGCCAACTATAGTCTGGCCCTCCAACAGTCCGAACGATCGTGAACTGGCCCCCAGTTTTAAAAGTTTGGGGCCCCCTGCTCTATTGGCACAGCGAATATCTGGCAACACTCTCCTTGCATCTGTTTCAACGGGAGGAGGATTTCATTTCAGTGCATTTGATGACTGCATCCGGATTCTCAATTTGTCTTTCCATCCAGGTTTGTGAGAACTTGAGGCCAGGAAAATTCAAAAGTCAAACTAGAAGTATTAAAATGTGAGTTGCTCCGGTTAGAAGAAAAGAAGGAAAGAGCTAAGCTCACCAAGGATGGATGGGAAGCATAAGACTCAAATGTGAGTCTTATTTTCAGCCAATTTTCTCTCTTTCTTTAGCAAAGGTTGAGCATTAAAAACCCCAATGCTTTCCTTTCTTCTGGTGGAAAGAGTTAATCCAGCTGCTGGAAAGCAACGAGGGCCTATTGATTGTGATGCTTGTTCTGGGTCAGGGCTGGATGGACGCCTTGGGGGTGGAGCTGGGCGACAGTTGGCAGCCGTGCGGCCCTGGTCCAGAGAGCTCAGCAATGCCGGCTTTGCTGGCAAAATCTTACTTCTACCATGGCAATGAAACCCCTGCAAAAGGCATAGTATGTGCACACAGGTTGGATGTGGGAAGGATTTTTAAGTGCAGAGCTTTCCAAACTGTGCATATCGTAACACAAATCGCTGCAATGTGTAGATTTGTTATGTGAATGTAACACTTCTGTGAAATAAGTAATAAATCATATAGTGGGTTGCTGTGCGTTATTCGGGCTGTATGGCCATGTTCCAGTAGCATTCTCTCCTGACGTTTTGCCTGCATATATGGCAGACATCCTCAGAGGTTGCGAGCAAGGTCTGAAAATCATATATATTTTAAAAATATAAATGAAATGGGTTGCTGTGAGTTTTTCAGGCTGTTTGGCCATGTTCCAGTATTATTCTCTCCTGATGTTTTGCCTGCATATATGGCAGGCATTCTCAGAGGTTGCGAACGAGGTCTGAAAATCATTTATTTTTAAAAATATAAATGAAACGGGTTGCTGTGAGTTTTTCGGGCTGTTTGGCCATGTTCCAGTAGCATTCTCTCCTCATGTTTTGCCTGCATATATGGCAGGCATCCTCAGAGGTTGCGAGCGAGGTCTGAAAATCATATATTTTAAAAAATATAAATGAAACGGGTTGCTATGAGTTTTTCAGGCTGTATGGCCATGTTCCAGTATCATTCTCTCCTGATGTTTTGCCTGCGTATATGGTAGGTATTCTCAGAGGTTGCGAGGTCTGAAAATCATTTATTTTTAAAAATATAAATGAAACGGGTTGCTGTGAGTTTTTCGGGCTGTTTGGCCATGTTCCAGTATCATTCTCTCCTGATGTTTTGCCTGCATATATAGCAGACATCCTCAGAGGTTGCGAGCAACGTCTGAAAATCATATATTTTTAAAAATATAACTGAAACGGGTTGCTGTGAGTTTTTCAGGCTGTATGGCCATGTTCCAGTAGCATTCTCTCCTGATGTTTTGCCTGCATATATGGTAGGCATCCTCAGAGGTTTGTTCAGAGGTCTATTGGAAATGAGGCATGCGATGTATATACAGTAGAGTCTCACTTATCCAACACTCGCTTATCCAACGTTCTGGATGATCCAATGCATTTTTGTAGTCGATGTTTTCAATATATCGTGATATTTTGGTGCTAAATTTGTAAATACAGTAATTACAACATAACATTACTGCGTATTGAACTACTTTTTCTGACAAGTTTGTTGTATAACATGATGTTTTGGTGCTGAATTGTAAAATCATAACCTAATTTGATGTTTAATAGGCTTTTCCTTAATGCCTCCTTATTATCCAACATATTCGCTTATCCAACGTTCTGCTGGCCTGTTTATGTTGGACAAGTGAGACTCTACTGTATATACAGTAGAGTCTCACTTATCCAACATTCGTTTATCCAACGTTCTGGATTATCCAATGCAGTTTGCCTCCCACCCAGATCCACAGCTGTTTCTCTAGGCATTATGGATTTAATTTCCGACAATGTTGCTACTGTAAGTTCATTTTATGCCATTCTATCTTTATTTGTATTCAATTTGTTAGTAGCCAATCTTTTTTTAGTCAATGTTTTCAATATACAGTAGAGTCTCACTTATCCAACATTCACTTATCCAACGTTCTGGATTATCCAACACATTTTTGTAGTCAATGTTTTCGATATATCATGATTTTTGGGTGCTAAATTCATAAATACAGTAATTACTACGTAGCATTACTGCATATTGAACTACCTTTTCTGTCAAATTTGTTGTATAACATGATGTTTTGGTGCTTAATTTGTAAAATCATAACCTAATTTGATGTTTAATAGGCTTCTCCTTCATCTCTCCTTATTATCCAACATATTCGCTTATCCAATGTTCTGTCGGCCTGTTTATGTTGGATAAGTGAGACTCTACTATATATAAATTGTTTACTAATGAGCAAGAATTAGTGTGTTAACGCACTTTGCAATAATTGCAGTCACTTATCAATTGCTATTGGGAAAAAGGGTCGAGTTGCTAGAAATGACATTCAGGCTGTAATACTCAGGATGAGAGGATTCAGTCCATTTTTTGCTAAGATTTGTACATTTCTGCTCACCTGGTAGGGAAAGAGCTTAAGATTAAGAAAGCTGCTGGATTTCTCCTTCCAGAAGCACATTTGTGTCATGGATTACCACGTAACGTAGACTAGACCCCAGTTTGGAAACTCTTTTGCCCTGCAGTTGTCAGAAACCTTTGGTGCTAATCTTTACGACTGCATATGCTCCGTCTATGTCTTTTCGTTCTAAAAAGGGAAATCAGTGTTGGCAAAATAATGTTTTGCTTTGTTGCTTTTATCAATGAGGCATGGAGAAATCATCATCGCAAAGCATGGAGTGGCAGTTGGAATAGAGAGGAAAATGTTTGCAGTGCATTTTCTAATTGTTCGTCGTTCCCTTTTTTATGGCATAATAACAGAACTACCAAATTCACTTATTCAATGTTCTGCCGGCCCGTTTATGTTGGATAAGTGAGACTCTACTGTATTGCAACCAGGAGAAGTGTGATGATGCACTGTTAAAAAGTTTGTCTACAATATGAAATGTTTGGAAAGCTTGGAAAATGTTTGATGGTTCAAAACATCAAGACCTTTGCCAGCCTGCGAACATGGGGCATTCACAAATTGGGAAGCAAGTATAAACTGGGTCTAGGAATTTCACCTTTGAAGGAACGTGCCCTTGCAAAACAACAATTGATGGGACATTCCCGGATTTCTCCTTTGTTGCAAACTGTGTGTGTAAGGCAAGGGATCCCTTGGGAATGGAGGGGGTGGATTCGGAAGCCTACAGCCTCATTTCATGCCGGCCTAATTTCCGGTGGCCCATTTAAGCCGGGTGGTTTGGGAGGCGGATAGGATGTCCTTAGTGAGAATGAGAGCTTTGATGTCACACAATGGGACTCCACCCACTCACGGCTTCTACTCCTCACTCCCAATGCTCCGCCAGCATGTGCGCATGGACCAATGTCCCCGAGGGCAAACCCACTTAACGGCATGGATTTTCCAGCTTAACTCCCACCCTCCCCAGGAACACTATGGCATAGTAATTACTGGAAAGGCTCGATGTTTAGGAACATGTGTGTGTGTGTATATACCGTATATACTCGAGTATAAGCCGACCCGAATATAAGCCGAGGCACCTAATTTTACCACAAAAAACTGGCAAAACATTGACTCAAGTATGAGCCGAGAGTGGTAAATTTCAGAAATAAAAACAGATACCAATAAAATTACATTAATTGAGGCATCAGTAGGTTAAATTTATTTTTTATTTTTTTATTAACATATATAGAAATAGAATACATCGAAAGAGTGAGAACAATTATTGAATAGAAAGTGAAGGAAAAAAGAGAAAAAAAGGAGAGATAATGAAAAAGGGAGGAGAGAGAACTATAAAAAAGAGAGGAAAAAATATATAAAAAGAAAAACATTAAAAAATAGTAGGAAAAAATGAAGAAAAAAAATAAAAGAAAAAAAATTGACTTCCTTCCAGTCCTTTGTGGTTTGGTTCTTTTCTAATTCTGCTGAATATTGTTATATTACTGTACCTCTCCCAGTAATTCTTTGTTTCGTCTCCTTCTAAAATACCTTTCTACCTGATCCCAGGTTGTTTGTTTTATAGGGTTACCCGAGTTCTTTTTAATCAGAAAAGTCAATTTGTCCATGTCCTTAATGTCCATCAATTTAATTCTCCATTGATTCAGGTCTGGCATTTCTTCTAGTTTCCAATACTTTGCGTAGGTGATCTTGGCTGCTGATATCATAGGAGGTTAAATGTTTTTGAATATTTACATCAAGCTCAAATTTAAGATAATACTGTCCAACTCTGATCAAATCATTATTCTCATCTTCTTCAATGTAAATGTGCTTATGTACCCTTTTAATAATAATAGAGTAAAATAATACATGTAATAATAATAATAATAATAAATACAGGAAAATAATACAAGTAATAATAAACAGAGTAAAATAATAAATGTAATAATAATAATAAGATCAAAGTGAAATAATAAATGTATGAATAATAATAAAAAATAGAGTAAAATAAATGTAATAGTAGCAACAATAATAGAGAAAAATAATAAATGTACCATATATTCTCGAGTATAAGCTGACTCAAATATAAGCCAACCAGGACCCTCACCTGAGTATAAGCTGAAGGGGCTTTTTTCAGTCTTAAAAAAAGGACTGAAAATCTAGGCTTATACTCGAGTATATACAGTAATTACCAAATAGGAAACACATCCACAAACCTCCTATTTCTTGTGCATATAAACTGTATTACTGCACTTTAACATTCCCAGAAAGTAGGTTGCTGTGAATTTGCTGTGGGTTGCTGGCCATGTTCCAGAAGCATTCTCTCCTGACGTTTCGCCCACATCTATGGCAGGCATCCTCAGAGATTGTGAGGTCTGTTGGAAATTAGGCAAGTGGGGTTTATATATCTATGGAATGCCCAGGGTGGGAGAAAGAACAGCTGTTGTCTCTCTGTAGGTTAAATGTTTTTGAATCTTTACATAAAGCTGTAATTGAAGATAAAACTGTCCAACTCTGATTAAATCAATACTCTCATCTTCTTCAATGTACATGCCCTTATGCATCCTTTTAATAATAATAGAGTAAAATAATAAATCTATATCGATATATATAATAAAAGTGAAATCGGAGTATGTATCAGCGTTTTGATTGGCCTGGCGGAATATGTGCTCGCGTTTTGATTGGCCGCCACTATCCCAGGCCACTGAGTTCAACAGGAATGACGGATCTGCACCAAACTTGGCCCACTTCATCCCCACGATGCACTTTATGACCTGCTGCCATTTGGGGGAGGATGGACCACAGATGATGGGATTTGCAGTACTTTCAAACACTTGAACTCCCACAGACTACTGCAATGCCCACCAATGATAGAAATGGACCAAACTTGGCACACAGAACTCCTGTCGACCCCTTTACATCCTGATGTATATTGGGGCAGGAGGGACCAAGGATGATGGAATTTGCAGTACCTTCCCTCACTTCTTGAGACCACAGCAACTGCCACAAATCACACAACTGAACCAAACCAGGCACACATATCCCAAATGACACACTTCACATGCTGCAGCAGTTTGACTGAGGGTGGACCAAGGATTATGGGATTTGCAGTACATTCATCCAATTCACCTCCCACAAACCACTGTGATGCCCATGAATGACAAAACTGTATCAAACTTGACACGCAGGTGCAGGGTAGCCCACTTTACATCCTGGTGCAGTTTGGGGGAAGAGGGACCGTGGATGAGGGGACTTACAATATCTTCAGTCACTTCCTGGGACTACTGTGACCCCCACCAATGACTGATCAAGACCAAACTTGGCACATAGAGCCACCATGGCCCACTCTACATCTTGGTGAGATTTGAAAGAGCTTGGACCTTGGATGATGGGACTTGCAGTATATTCATTCACTTCCTGAGACCACTGTCACCCCCATCAATGTCTCATCAAGACCAAACTTGACACAGACAACACCCATGACTCACTCTACACCCAGGTGCAGTTTGGAGGATGGACCATGGACGATGGGACTTCCAATACCTTCACTCACTTCCTGAGAGCACCGCGACCCACACAAATGACTGATCAAGACCAAACATGGTACATGGAGCCCTCATGACCTATTCTACATACTGGCTCTGTTTGGAGGGGGATGGACACTGGACGATGGGACTTGCATATGGGAGTTGGAGCTCACCCGCACCCACTGAACCCAGCTGACATTGGATATAGGCTACACTTGGAACACACGCAAACAAGGCCTTTCTCAAATGACCTGGGCATCGCCGGGTCTCCAAGCTAGTGTAATGATAATAAATACAGGAAAATAATACATGTAATAATAAATAGAGTAAAATAATAAATGTAATACAGTAGAGTCTCACTTATCCAAGCCTCGCTTATCCAAGTTTCTGGATTATCCAAGACATTTTTGTAGTCAATGTTTTCAATATACAGTAGAGTCTCACTTATCCAACCTTATCCAATTTGTAAAATCATAACCTAATTTGAAGTTTAATAGGCTTTTCCTTAATCCCTCCTCATTATCCAAGATATTCACTTATCCAAGCTTCTGCCCGCCCATTTAACTTGGATAAGCGAGACTCTACTATAATAATAATAAGATCAGAGTGAAATAATAAATGTATTATTAATAATAAAAATATTGTAAAATAAATGTAATAGTAAGGAACAATAATAGAGAAAAATAATAAATGTAATAATACCAATAATGACAGAGAAAAATAATAAAAGTACCATATATTCTCGAGTATAAGCTGACCCAAATATAAGCCAACCAGGACCCTCACCCGAGTATAAGCGGAGGGGGGCTTTTTCAGTCTTAAAAAAGGGCCGAAAAACTAGGCTTATACTCGAGTACATACAGTATTGTTTCCTGTATGGATTTTCCCTGTCTTCTTCTTTAAAAATTTGTTTTATTGTTGTCGTTTTATCCCACTCCCACCCTCCCCTCCTTGTGCATATACTTTATACAACAAACTACAGAAGTTACATTTGAAATATCAATCTCAATCTTAATTTTTCCACTCCACATCTTAATACGTTCTCTAAATAGTTCTTAACTGGTTCCCACATCCCCTTGATTATTGCAATCTTTTTAATTTTATCTATATTATTCCATTTGCAATTTTTGATTTCTACATTTAACTTACCAACTACAGTAGAGTCTCACATATCCAACACTCACTTATCCAACATTCTGGATTATCCAATGCATTTTTGTAGTCAATGTTTTCAATACATCGTGATATTTTGGTGCTAAATTTGTAAATACAGTAATTACTACATAGCATTAATGTGTAATGAACTACTTTTTCTGTCAAATTTGTTGTATAACATGATGTTTTGGTGCTTAATTCGTAAAATCATAACCTATTTTGATGTTTAATAGGCATTTTTTAATAAATGATTTTATTGAAAGTTTTTTCTTAACAGAAACACCAAACGTAACACGTAATAGGCATTTTCTTAATCTCTCCTTATTAAAGGTAAAGGTTTCCCCTGACGTTAAGTCCAGTCATGTCTGACACTGGGGGTTGGTGCTCATCTGTTGGGCTATGTCTGTTTTTATTGTTGTTTTATGGTTGTTTTATTGTTTTTATTGTTGTTTTAAAGTTAAGTGTATTGTTTTAATCTATTTCTGTAAACCGCTCCGAGCCAAACTGGGAGTAGCGGTATAAAAGTCTAATAAATAAATAAATAAATAAATAAATAAATACTCCATTTCTAAGCCGAAGAGCCGGCGTTGTCCATAGACACCTCCAAGGTCATGTGGCCGGCATGACTGCATGGAGCGCCGTTACCTTCCCGCCGGAGCGGTACCTATTGATCTACTCACATTGGCATGTTTTCGAACTGCTAAGTTGGCAGGAGCTGGAGCTAACAGTGGCCGCTCCCGGGGCTTAAACCTGGGACCTTTTGGTCTGCAGCTCATAACATTACTGCGTATTGAACTACTTTTTCTGTCAAGTTTGTTGTATAACATGATGTTTTGGTGCTGAATTGTAAAATCATAACCTAATTTGATGTTTAATAGGCTTTTCCTTAATCTCTCCTTATTATCCAACATATTCGCTTATCCAACGTTCTGCTGGCCCGTTTATGTTGGATAAGTGAGACTCTACTGTATATACTTATACCAGTTTGTCAGAGTCCATTTTGTTTGATCTTTCCAACCCCTAATTTTCCCTGTGGCGCAGGCGGGAGAGCAAGCCAGCTGCAGTTAACTGCAATGAATCACTCTGACCAGGAGGTCAAGAGTTCGAGGCCGCTCGGAGCCTATGTTTGTTTGTCTTTGTTCTATGTTAAAAGGCATTGAATGTTTGCCTATTTGTGTAATGTGATCCGCCCTGAGTCCCCTTCGGGGTGAGAAGGGCGGAATCATAGAATCATAGAATCATAGAATAGTAGAGTTGGAAGAGACCACATGGGCCATCCAGTCCAACCCCCTGCTAAGAAGCAGGAAATTGCATTCAAAGCACCCCCGACAGATGGCCATCCAGCCTCTGCTTAAAAGCCTCCAAAGAAGGAGCCTCCACCACAGTCCGGGGCAGAGAGTTCCACTGCCGAACAGCCCTTCTCACAGTGAGGAAGTTCTTCCTGATGTTCAGGTGGAATCTCCTTTCCTGTAGTTTGAAGCCATTGTTCCGTGTCCTAGTCTCCAGGGCAGCAGAAAACAATCTTGCTCCCTCCTCCCTATGACTTCCCCTCACATATTTGTACATGGCTATCATGTCTCCTCTCAGCCTTCTCTTCTGCAGGCTAAACATGCCCAGCTCTTTAAGCCGCTCCTCATAGGGCTTGTTCTCCAGACCCTTAATCATTTTAGTCGCCCTCCTCTGGATGCTTTCCAGCTTGTCAACATCTCCCTTCAACTGCGGTGCCCAAAATTGGACACAGTGTGATTCCAGGTGTGGTCTGACCAAGGCAGAATAGAGGGGAGCAGGACTTCCCTGGATCTAGACGCTATTCCCCTATTGATGCAGGACAGAATCCCATTGGCTTTTTTAGCAGCCGCATCACATTGTAGGCTCATGTTTAACTTGTTGTCCACAAGGACTCCAAGGTCTTTTTCACAGGTACTGCTGTCTAGCCAGGCGTCCCCCATTCTGTATCTTTGATTTCCATTTTTTCTGCCGAAGTGAAGTATCTTGCATTTGTCCCTGTTGAACTTCATTTTGTTAGTTTTGGCCCATCTCTCTAGTCTGTTAAGATCGTTTTGAATTCTGCTCCTTTCTTCTGGAGTGTTGGCTCTCCCTCCCAGTTTGGTGTCGTCTGCAAACTTGATGATCGTGCCTTCTAACCCTTCGTCTAAGTCGTTCATAAAGATGTTGAACTGA